>NC_059354.1:16302500-16450000 GCF_019703515.2 Myxocyprinus asiaticus | reverse complement strand
TATTCAGAACTAATATTGATTTTAATCATGCACATGTACCAATCATATGTAATGAGCAGAGACATTCATCACTCAGACCAGCAGACTCATAAATCTCAACAGTTTTTACACAGAACTATACCATTGATCACACTTCCATACTTGAATGTATGAGTCCAGGAAAACAGTGAAAGTGTAAGGAAAGATTAATAGTGATGTGTTGGTCATACACACAAACAGCATATAAATTAATTGATGGACAATCTGGGATAAACAGACTAATCAGTCATATTGCTAAAGATGGATGTGAGTATTGGCAATGGAGAGATGTAATCAGGGGTGGACTGGCCATAGGAAGAACTGGGACTTTTCCCAATGGGCCGGCCATGAAACAGCCGAAAACCCCAACAACTTTTGGGTTAGTTTTTATTTAAAATCCAGGGCCGGTTTCTCTTCCCAGTCGGCCCCTGGATGTAATCTACAATACAATGGAATTTACTGTTTCACTTCTTACAAGCTTTTCAAGCAACTCAGACAACATTCTTATAATTCAAAGTGAACCAATGGACCCCTCATTACTGTAATGGATGCTCTTTTAAGATTATAGATCACTTTTTACATCATATCAATTCAGAAATAATGGTCTACATCCAAGGTTTTCAACCAGGGGTTTGCAGATTGTGGAGGGTTGCCGAATAAAGTGAAAGATCGATCTTGGGATTTAAGAATTGATATCGTGATCATTCAAATGAAGACTGCGATGCATTGGAAACTAGTAAGAAGGTATATTTGTAGTAATTAATAGCATTAGCTAAGAGAGAATTTATTTCATATGCAGTGTTGGGTGTAACGTGTTACAAAGTAACGCATTACTGTAATTAAATTACTTTTTCCTTGAAAATTTGAAGTAAGGGATTACTCTTCATTTTTTTAGTAATTTAAACACAGTTACTTATAATGTACTTGCGTTACATACTGTATAAACTTTGGAACTGATAACATTTGTTTTCTAATTCAACGCCACCCCTTTAAATGCATTGGCAATATGCCTGGGCACTTAAGCTCTTAATTCTCCACTGTGGCTTGTTAAAACTGTTTACTGTTACTATACTGTAATGAATGTTGCCTACGATGCTTACATGAAATACAGCCTTTTGCAACAAATGTACTTTTTATTCAATTTTATTTAAAAAAAATTTATTAACCATTTAGGAACAGTTAAAGAACAGTTCAAGAATAATTTATTTGATGTAATAGGATTTATTTGAAAGAATTAAAATAATAATTTGATGTCTATCCTTTTATTGTCCATCTGGTCAAAGTTGATATGAGTTTTAGACAAGTAATTAGTAATGAGTAATTAAATTACTTTTCAGACAGAGTAATTGGTACAGTAATCTAATTACAGTGTAGAAGATGTAATTAGTAATTAGTCATTTATTACTTTTTTGGAGTAACTTACCCAACACTGTTCATATGTAAGCAAAAGGGACATTTTAACTGAAATATCCCCATATGAATCAGAATCGAATTGAAGTCGGACTTGAACTGAGAGCTTGTGAATTGGGAAATCTGTATCATTACCTAGCCCTATTTGTTAATGTTTATAATGAAAGTTATTACAAAGTTTTGTAAAGAAAATCTAGGTTTTTATACACAGACAGAGTAAAACTGGCTTTCACTCATATTTTAATATACAGATTCTGATTTTGGTGTTTCCTTCAAAGGGGAAACAGTTCAAAAGCAAATCTAATAAGAAACTGCTAAATAGATACTTCCTCTTCTCATCATCCTTAAAAAAAAAAAATCCCTCCCTCCGAGTAATCATCATACAAGAAATCGTCCTGGTTACTTGCATAACCTTCGTTCCCTGATGGAGGGAACGAGACATTGTGTCGATGTAGTGACACTAGGGGTCACTCTTGGGAGCCCGAAACACCTCTGGTCTTTGATAAAAGGCCAATAAAAATTGGCGAGTGGTATTTGCATGCCACTCCCCCAGACATACGGGTATAAAAGGAGCTGGTATGCAACCACTCATTCAGGTTTTATGCTGAGGAGCCGAGACAAGGTCCGGCCATTTCAGCGGGTAGTTCAGCATTGTGGCAGGAGGGACACAATGTCTCGTTCCCTCCATCAGGGAACGGAGGTTACGCAAGTAACCAGGACGTTCCCTATCTGTCACTCACTCCACGTTGTGTCGATGTAGTGACACTAGGGGTCCCTATACAAAATGCTGCAACTGGCTGAACTGTGTTACGTGAACTGGCTGTGTGTGATGGGCAGACCACTGTGTGCCTCATAGCCAGCACACCAGGCCGACACTTAACCTCCCCCAACACAGTTATGAGTGTCGAACGGCCCTTTGGGGACAAGTCCACTACCCAAAAGACAGAGACAGGCTAACTCAGTCATGGCCTCTTTTCCCATTCTTTTTTCCACTCCCTAAAAAAGACGGGGGGTTATCCGACTGGGCCACCAGGTCTAGTCGGGGGGTGTCCCTCCCAAGGGGAGGACAACGCAGAGACCACACCTCGCCCAAAGAGAGGGGAGAGGGGATATTTAAGTGGAAAATACGTCACATGGTCTTGCCGACCATGTGGAGAGTCTCATGGTAGATCCTACCCAACGGGGGGAGGAGTTGCTACAAACATGGAGACTGTGGCAGAGGGGGCTCTGCCCAAGGAAGACGAATTAGTGGAAGATATACATCGCATGGGGTTACCTTACAGGGAACTGCCACATGCGGAGCACCTACCCCAGAACAGGGTTCTTAGTTAGCACGTGTACTGGGCCGGCAGTGAGTCTCTCCGAAAACTCGACTGCCACAGGGCTCGGAGGGAACATAGTTTGTGAACACTACTGGGAATTAATGGTGCACATCTTCAGCTCAGAGGAGGTGAAAGGCGTTATGTGCAAGCAATACACCCGGCCGGCTATCCAGTGCTTATCCGCTTGTATTGCGTGCCACTACCTGGGATGAAACTGGTTCCACCTGGAGGTTGTAGAGCCTTGCAAAGGTGTTGGGTGTTCCCCAGCCTGCTGCTCTGCAAATGTCTGTTAGAGAGGCACCCCTGGCCAGGCCCCAGGAGGCCGCTACACCCCTGGTAGAATGGGCTCGTAGCCCTACCGGGGGTGGTACGTCCTGGGCGTGATATGCCATAGCTATGGCGTCAATGAGCCAGTGGGCGATCCTCTGCTTGAAGACAGCACTGCCTTTCCGCTGTGCACCAAAGCAGACAAAGAGCTGCTCAGAGATCCTAAAGCTCTGCGTGCAATCCAAATAGATGTGTAAAGCACACACTGGACACAGCAAAGACAGGGCTGGGTCTGCCTCCTCCTGAGGCAGCGCTCGCAGGTTCACTACCTGGTCCCTAAAAGGGGTCGTGGGAACCTTGGGCACATAGCCCGGTTGGGGTCTCAGGATCACGTGAGAGTAGCCTGGACTGAACTCCAGGCACCTTTCGCTGACAGAGAACGCTTGCAGGTCTCCTACCCTCTTGATGGAAGTGAGCGCTGTCAGGAGGGCAGTCTTCAAGGAGAGTGCCTTAAGCTCAGCTGATTGCAAAGGCTCAAATGAAGAACTACAGAGAGGTCCCATGAGGGAACGAGGTGCGGTCTGGAGAGTTTCAGCATCCAGGCGCCTCTCAGGAACATGATGATCAGGTCATGCTTCCCTAAGGACTTACCGTCCACTGTGTTGTGGTGTGCTGCTATAGCAGCTACATACACCATCAAGGTGGAAGGGAACAGCCGCCCTTCCAACCTCTCCTGCAGGAAGGAAAGCACCGATCCGACTGCGCATCTCTGGGGGCTTCCCATCGGGGAGAACACCACTTAGCGAACAGACGTCACTTAAAGGCATTCAGGCACCTCGTAGAGGGGGCCCTAGCCTGAGTGATCATGTCTACCACCGCGGGTGGTAGACCGCTTAGGTCTTCCGCGTGCCGTCCAGGGGCCAGGCATGGAGATTCCAGAGGTTTGGTCGCGGGTGCCAGATGGTGCCCTGTCCCTGAAAAAGAAGGTCCTTCCTCAGGGGAATTCGCCGGGGGGGGGGGGGGGGGGCTGCCGCGAGGATTGTGAGGTCCGAGAACCACGTCTGGGTGGGCCAGTAGGGTGCTACCAGGACGACCTGCTCCTCATCCTCCCTGAACTTGCACAGAGTCTGTGCAAGTAGGCTCACTGGAGGAAACACGCATTTGCGTAGGCCAGGAGGCAAGCTGTGTGCCAGTGCGTCTATGCCGAGGGGTGCCTCGGTCAGGGCGTACCAGAGCGGGCAGTGGGAGGATTCTTGGGAGGCGAACAGGTCTACTTGTGCCTGTCCAATTCGACTCCAAATCAGCTGGACCACCTGAGGGTGGAGTCTCCACTCTCCCGAGAGTAACCTGCCATGACAGCGTGTCCGCTGTAGTGTTGAGGTCGCCCAGGATGTGAGTGGCTCGCAGCGACTTGAAGTGCTGTTGACTCCAGAGGAGGAGACGGCGGGCGAGTTGTGACATACAATGAGAGCGCAGACCACCTTGGCGGTTGACATATGCTACCGTTGCCATGTTGTCTGTCCGAACTAACACGTGCTTGCCCTGGATCAATGGTTGGAACCTCCAAAGGGTGAGCAGAATTGCCAACAACTCGAGGCAGTTGATGTGCCAATGCAGTCGCGGGCCCGTCCATAAGCCGGCGGCTGCGTGCCCATTGCAAACAGCGCCCCAGCCTGTTTTGGAGGCGTCTGTCATGACCACGACGCGCCTGGAGACCTGCTCTAGGGGAATACCTGCCTGTAGAAACGAGAGGTCGGTCCAAGGGCTGAAAAGACAGTGACAGACCGGCATGATGACCACGCGATGTGTCCCGCGGCGCCATGCCCATCTCAGGACTCATGCGGTCTCATATGCATCAACCCGAGCGGGGTGGCCACCGCTGAGGATGCCATATGCCCCAGGAGCCTCTGAAACAGTTTCAGTAGAACCGGTTTTCTGTTTGAATGCCTTCAAACAGGCCAGCACTGACTATGCGCGCTTGTTCATGAGGCACGCTGTCAAAGAGACTGAGTCCAACTCCAAACCAAGGAAAGAGATGCTCTGAACCGGGAGGAGCTTGCTCTTTTCCCAGTTGACCCGAAGCCCTAATCGGTACCCTAATTGGTACCTACAAGTCCCTGTAGGGGCTGTAAAACACCTTCTTCATCTCGGCCGGAGGGACAGGTTCTATCGCACCCTTCCGTAGGAGGGTAGCGATCTCCGCGCGCAAGGTAGCAGCGTTTTCGTCCTTCACCAAGGTGAAGTGGATACTATATACTATAAGTAGCCGAGTCGGACGGTACGGACCAGCCATCGTGACGGATGCGCAAGCCACACTTCCAAGTTCCGCACAAGGGGGACCAAAGGGACAATGTTGTCGGACGTACCGGCAGTTGGGGCCTCGTGGCAGGGCAGAGCTCGAGGTGCCACACCATGTCATAGCCGTGCTGAGTCTAGGGACATCGAAGCACTTACCTGGCTCCTTGTGACCACCCCTGGAACAGCCTGGGATGGGGGAGGAAGAGGCCTGTCCTCATAACCCGTGGAGACTGTCACATCGGGGGCGGATGTGTGCAACAGCTGGGTGCGCAGGGGCGGGGAGACTGCCGCTGGAGCGCCAATCCTGCAAGGAAAAACCCATGGACGGTGGTCGTGATGACGACTTGCACACTGGGTACGTGACCCAGGGAAGGAGGAAACCGCTCTTTTGCTGAACTGTTGGGTACCGCAGCTACTTGGGCATGCGGCAAAATCAAATAAAAAAGCAACAAAAGATTCTCCACCCAGTCCTCCACCGGGGGATGGAGTGGTCTTATTATCAGCTCCAATGCAGTGGGTTTCGTCGACCCTGGGTCGCCCGTCTCAGGGTCGCTTTGACGACCTTCGTGGGTTCTTAGCGGCCGGCCGTGAGACGGGTGGCATCTACTTCCTGCAGTGGGCTCCACGCCGGGGCTGGGCCGAAGGGGCTTGTCCAGCAGCGCTGTAGGCTTTGGCCATCAGGGACGACGTGCACCTACAGGGCTTGGACGGGAGCTATGGGCCTCCGCGCCAGGTTGCGGCGCTCTGCGGGCATAGGTGCACTGCTAGCGCCTTATCCACCGGAGGAATCGCCGTATAGCCCCTGGCCGCCCCGCCATCGAGGGTAGTGAGGGCGGGGGAACTGAGAAATCGGGACCAGGCAGTAAAAGGTGCCTCCCACGATTTTGTCAGCTCCTCGTGCACTTCCGGGAAGAAAGGCACTGGAGCGGGGCGTGGCTGCTTTGAGCGGCGCTGCGAGCCCAGGAACCAATCATCGAGCCGTGAGGGTTCAGGGGAGAGTGGAGGGTTCCACTCTAGCCCGACGCTCGCGGCCGCCGGGAAAGCATGTCCGTCATCTCTGCATCAGACTGTGACTGGGCAGTCGACCCCGAAGGGGGGAGCCCAGCTGAGGCTTCTGCGTCCGACAGGACAAGCCCGCTCTCCGATGCTGTGCTCGAAAGCATATCAGCTTCATGGGCTCCGAACAAGAGGTCGAACTCGCCGTGAGACGAGCCGGCGGACTCATCCGGAAGCCCGATCAGGGCAGACGAGCATGCTGGGGAATGGAAGGTCCGCGGGGGGTACCCGGTGGAGGCGATCCCACTGGAGTCCCCAAATCGCCCCCAGTGCTAGCCACGCTGGCCTCAAACCCGTGGGTAGAAGGACCGAGGCGGGGTGCCGCTAGGTTGGCTTGCTTTCTTATGAAAAGCAAGCCGCGACTGCAATGTTGCCATGGTCATGTTCTCGCAGTGAGAACATGAACCATCCACGAACGCTGCCTCCGTGTGGGTCGTGCCCAGACACGAAAGACAACGATAGTGACTGTCTGAAGTTGAGAGGTAACGACTGAAACTAGGAATGACACACAATCGGAAAGTCATATTTAAAAAGACGTGTCTTTAAAAAGACGATCCGTGTGCGCCGCTCATTTAGAGAAATATACTCTTTCAGAAAAATATACTCTTTTTTTCTGCCGAAGCACCCAGGGGCGTTCTCTGCAGTGCACCAGTGCAGAGGAGGGAGAAGCTGCTGAAATGCGCCGTCAGATCCAGCAGAGGTGAATGAACGGTCGTGAGAATTCAGCTCAATGAGCATGACCATTCGGCTCCGAAGAGAAAATCTGAATGAGTGGTTGCATACCAGCTCCTTTCATACCCGTATGTCCAGGGGAGTGGAATGCAAATACCACTCGCCAATTTTCATTGGCTTTTCATCAAAGACCAGAGGTGTTTCGGTCCCAAGAGTGACCTCTAGTGTCACTACATCGACACAGCGTTGAGTGAGTGACAGATAGGGAACTGTGATTATTAATGCACATCTTCATGGTAAATAATGTATTCACAAATTTCTTTTCAAGAGATTCAGATGTGGTTGAGAGGAATGTGATTTTCCTTGACTGCACCTCAGCCAACCTGGTGTGATACAGTATGTTTAGATTTTCATCTGATCCGGAATGGATTCAATAAAAAATGGCTAAACCAAAACTGACTACACAGACCAGCCTGGGGCAAAGAGTTAGAAATATAAATTGGGTAATAACCATGATCCAAATATAGGTCAGTCTCCTACAATCCATGGACAAATTATGCAATGTACAGTATTTCAGAGAAAAACAATGTTGGTTCATACGTCTAATACAAAAACACCTGAGAAACATAACAGGGTGCAGGATGAAGGCTCAATCTCTAACAGAGGAAAGAGCAATACTGCCATCTGCTGTGAAAAGCTCAATACAACAACTTGTATCAATTTTATTTACAGTAATATGACAAAAGCATTTTATTTGCACAGACTCACGGACCACCCTCCCAGACGCTCAGCCAACCAGCGGACCCCCAATACAAAAAGGCTAGATTTCATTGGTAACACTTTATAATAACTTCCACAGAGAACATTTTTTAACATTACTGCATTATGTATAATGCTTAACAGCAATTGGTTTAGGCCTATAGTTAGAAATCAGTGGCATGTGATGGACTTTTGAAATGAGGAGGAAGAGCCAGAGATTGATAGAGGAAGAACCATTAACCTGTCCAGTATGAATTAAAATATTGGTCATGTACAAAAAGACAAAGGAGAGAGGAAACAGGGACATCCCCTCCAAGGACACAGAGGAGACACTGCCTCATATATATATATATATATATATATATATATGGGTGTCTACATATTAGTGACAATAACTCAGTTTAGTAATGAATACCACAACCAGCATAAAAAATTGTAATAATAAATACGGGGGCTGGGGCAATACAAATTATTTAATAGTTATTTAAATATTTTAACTTTTTTAATCAAGATATGTGAAAATGCACAGCTGAGCTCACACAATTAAAGACCAAAATTAAATGCCAGAAGTCATCATTGTATGGGGGATATGGGCCCAAATTTTGGACAATAGGAGTCAACAAGGTTGAGAATCACTGTCTTGGATCACATGCATTTCCAGAAAAGATTGCTTTGGTGATGGTTATAACTGTACTTCTAAGATTATACATATTTGTCTTGAAGGTTTGTCATGTTTTGTGTATGAGGTACAGTATGTTGGCAGACACCTACACGAAAATGTCTGCTTAAATACATGAATGTGTAGCCATAGTGATGCAGGAACTCAAAAAAATGGTCCAGAGCGTCAGAGCTATGTGACACTGCTCCAGATTCTGTGCCATTATCAAAGGTTTTGACATGGATGTATTTGATGATGTGATATGTCCCCGCATAAGCCTCTTCACATGCAGGCTGGATCTGCTCCTCTGGAAGCTCAAAGGCAAATTCCCCTCTGTCCCGAAGCTCTAATGTAAATGAAATTGGGATGCCATTCAAACGAGCCCAATCTTGAGAGGAGCCAGAGAACGGATCTATTTGAAAAGAAAGTGACAAAGTCATGGCAGTATCAGTGATAGCCTGGTATCTCCTTTAACATGGGAGCTAGAACTGTTATTATCTTCAGCAAGAAACAAACAAAGAGTGCCATTTCACTCACAAAGAATGTCTGGACCAGATCCTACTTTATAGTCCATCCCATGTACAGAAAGCATGGCTTTAGCTGCAGCCAAGCCAAACTCCATCTGTTTACACCATAGAAATCAGAAAAGGCAAAGTATGTGAAGACTTGAATTCAGATTTTACAGCTAGGAGTCTAATTATTTGCTCTGGCAATGATTCAATTTGATAATGGTCCTTTAACTAAACAATGCAATACATCATGAAATCTGAGATCAGGTCATGATTTGGTTTAGTTTGATTCAATTATTTTGATTTATGAAGATTCATAATAATTTTGCAACTGAAAATAGGTCAACAATTTTGTTCAAATGAACACATGAATGGTGATATTTTGATGGAATACTGTATATGCAATGAAATCAATGCAAGTCAATGGGGTCCAACACTTTCAAGCTCCAAAAAGGACATAAAGGCAGCATATAGGTAATCCAAACAATTCAGGTGGTTTAATCCATGTCTTCTGAAGCAATGCGATCAGTTTGGATTACACCTCTTGAGCCAAATACCTGTATGCTGAGGATAAGTATTACCTGTATGCTGCCTTTGACTTGCATTGTATGGATATATTCACATCAAATCTCCATTAAAATACCATTGTTTATGTTCCACGTAAGAATAAAAGTCATATCAGTTTGAGGCGGCATAAGGGTGAGTAAAATTAAGAGAAAATCATTATTTTTGGGTGAACCATTCCTTTAAATTCCAACTGATGCATTTTCGTGTCATTGTGATGCAATGCATTTTTTACACCACTATTTAAAAGTGAAGTGTGTAGTTTCTGGGGCACTAGTGTCACCAAACAGAATTGCTCTTTTTCTCCCCCCAAACATGTTTAGAATGTTTTCAAACACAACCCTCCCCACCCTCATGTTCCACTGGTCAGACAAACAGAGCCACAGAGGTTATACTTTCCAGTGAATCAATGACTTACTTGTCTCCACATACTAAACTGGGATTAGACAAAATATTTCAACATCCAAAGAATTACTCACTTCACCTTTAAATAGATAAGCAAACAAACAAATGAACAAAAAATATCTAATGCTGATTTTCGTCCTCTGATAAGCTTGAGTCACCAGTTCATTGTAGTTTGGAGCTGAGACATGTGGGTATCCGTATGGAACCAGAAGCTGTTGTCTGTATGAGTGAATGGTAAAGAAGCAGATGATTTCCTCTGTACTGTTTGCTAAAAACTCAGTAACAGCTTGGGGTTATTTTTTTGAGACTGGAGCTGTACCATGATAATTAAAAGCACAGCACTCAGTTGAGACTCCAACCGCTAAAATAGAAGAGAAATAATAATAAATATGAATAAAACAAGACAAAAAGGCATGGCGACTGATTGTGCATATGAGCTTGCACTATGTGACCCTTACTGCCCCAGTGGGCATTAAAGTCTGGTTCAGGTCAACACCATGACAATAACAGCCATCAGGTGGAGCAGATCGAGATTTTCTCCATAAACTAGTCTGTAATTAGGTGAATACAGATATTTCATTTTTTTTTTTTTTTTTTTTTCAAAACCATATAACCACCTCTAACTTCGAAAAAACTTAAGGTAATATAATTTATCTGTCACTAGCAGCACCAAACAGAACTGCAAAAATAATGACCCTCCAATTGTTAGGACAAACAAGTAGATAAGCTAATGTTGTTGTCTGTCCCAGTCATTTAGCTCACATACAGATTGTGTCATTAGTGGTGCAGAAATTACACACTTCACCTTTAAATCACAGCCTTAAATTTGAACTTCAAATTCTCTTGCTTAATAATGTGGATATAGACAAAAAAAACAAGCATCTAATAATAATAATAATAAAAAAAAAAAATTATTTACAAAAATAAAAGCCAGCTTACAGTCTCATTGATCCAAGAATATATATAACCATCAACGTTCACAGCAGGCGTCACGTAGAAATCCAGGTTTTGGACCATTTGGTTGATCTTCTCATCAGTTTTGAAAGTTCTCAGAATCTGTACAGGTGACAAATCAGTATTCATTGAACACCACTGCTACCATTCCTTTCTTCTTTCTCTGTCTTATTTATGAAAGTCTCTTGTAAGTAAACACAGTAATTTAGTTGACACTTACAGAACACTTATAAGAAAATACCCCCTGGAGCAATCTGGAGTTGAATGCTTTGCTCAAGGGCACAACCATTATGGTGATCTTAACAGCACACCACCATTATGAGGTGTCTTGCATTCAGACACTTCTTTGACAAACCACTGGCAGTAAGCCGAAGCAATCCATTCCTTGGCATGTATTCCACAGTCCATCCAAACAGCTTTCTTTTGTTTGCCATCAGGATTCACACTTATCTGAGAGCATTCAAGCAGAAAACAACTCATTAATCAATCTCTAAACCTCAAGATTAATTACAGTAATCTTAGTAATATCTGTCAAAAGTCAGTTCTTCAATGTAAAATGAAGTATAAGGAAATAATAATAATAATAATAATTTTTTTTTAAAAACAAGAAAGTCTATAATATAATGTAGTCTGAAAGTAATACAGTTAGTGATCATATAGTTGGGTATACTGTATACTTTACACATAACACGTCCATGAAGCAACATCAAGATTTAGGTACAAATTTCTTAGAATGTATAAGAAAATGCACATTTTACATGCTGTGACTAGTCATTATTTTCTTAAATCTTTTCGCCTTTTTAATTACCTTGTTGCCTTCACTAGTTTTTTTCGTGATCTCATGAGAATTCATATGTATTCTTACGTAAAGTTTGGTTCAAGCAAACGTACATTCTCTTGTGTTTGCATAGACACTGAAATGTACAATACTGATGTATTGACAGCATCTAAACGTATTAACACCTATAGAAACGTACAAATGTTTATGTGTACTGTTTGAATTTATTAATATTGAATAATTTCTGTACATGGGATGGACATGCGTTGGCTTCGTTTTCAAAATCAAAAATTGCTGCCTCAAGCATTACGACCAGCGGTTTTACAGCAGTGATGTCGAATGTTCATTGGTTCTCAAGTGTCTCGTGACCATTTGGAACATGCCTTATTCTGCAATGTATATGTTTAAATGAGATATTACAGTGCTGTAACGTTGTGCAACAGGAGAAGATTTACAGCGATTAATAATTTAAATTCTACTCTCTTCCTCACACAGTGCCTTTGATTGCCGCCAGGGAGCACATCGGATGCAGCGCATCGCCCTTTGGACTACTTTTGTACTGAATTGTACTGAATACATTTTTGTGATTACATTTATCTGCCTGTTACATGTTTTATATGCTTAATAAATGGTTATGGTTAGGTTTAGGAGTAGGTGTGGGATTAGCAGCTGTAATATATATATATATATATATGTATATATTTCATATAATGAAAAATATTATGAAAATGATTGTTACTGTACATTAATCTACTAGTTACATGTTTTTATATTGTTGAAATGTGGTTATGTTTAGAGGTTGGGGTAGGGTTATGGGATATAAAACAGTGATTCCCAACCTGGGGTCCACGCCCCACTTATGCCTCCAACACACTACATGACTTTCAAAGACTTGTATTACCACAAGTACCAAGATTGTGGTACCGTTCATATTACACAACTGTCTGTCTTGTCATGGAAGTCATAGGGTTTTCAAATTACACGAGGAATCGGCGACAGGGGTGAACACATTACAAAACATTTCACTATTGACAAATCCCTGATGACTCTGCCTGGACTCCAAATTACGTTTCACAACAGAGTACATGTGAGAATTAATACGAGAATTGCACAAGATCACTCGTGAGTAGGCATTCTCTTGCTTGTTTGGGCGGGGTTTTGAAACTGGCGGACCGCAAGAAGCTTGTGATGCACTTTGTGCGCTGATTTACAGCGAAACGTCAAAAAAGAAGAAGAAAAGACTATGGAGGAGGGAATGGTTGGGGAGACGCAAGCAGCAAGGATTGTCTGTTCTGCAGAGAGACTTGGAGGTAAATAAGAAATGTTGCAATGAATGCAGGTAACCACCTGCTGGTGTTTGTTTTTTCTATTTAAATTATTGAAAAAAATTACATGAATGTTGCAGGTACATCTCCTCCCACTGAAACTTCCCGTGCCCCGTTTCTTGCTCTCTCATTGGCTGTAGGTCAACGCTGCAGTTGTATTCAATCAAAACACATTTCACATTGCGTGATTTGGAATCGCAGACAGGTCCAGATATTGAACATGCTAGATATCTCGCTAACATCAGTGACGCGTCGGCGCTTCTCTCAGATCGCGTCTTTGTTAATTCATACATTGCTTTCTTCATTCACAGGAGCGAGCTCTGATTTGCCTATGATTTCGGGCTTTTGTCGGCGATCTCCACAAAACTGTCGGTGAGTGAAAATCGGGCCTAAAATCATGTAGTGTAAACTCGGCATAAGGGGTGCGCCAGAGTTCACAGGGGGAACTGCCCTTTGAGGTTGTCAAAGATTGATAAAATATGCAATACCAGTGAGACAGCATTTTAGCTTCCTCTTCTAACCCAATGTGATAAGCAAAATCTCAACATAAAAAACCGTACAAAGACTTGACACCCTGGCAAATGTCATGAAATGTCACTCAACCAACCAGAGCCTTTTTACACAACTGCATGAAGATGAAGTGCATCAAATATATTCTGCAGAGGTGCGCTGACTGTCGCATGGCCAAGTGCTTGTGAGTTTAGTTTTCTTTGATCTTTTTTTTTTTTTTTTTGATTTTCTCCCCTTTTCTCCCCAATTTGGAATGCCCAATTCCCAATGCGCTTTAAGTCCTCGTGGTGGCGTAGTGACCAATCCGGGTGCTGGAGGATGAATCTCAGTTGCCTCCGCACCTGAGACCGTCAATCCGCGCATCTTATCATGTGGCTTGTTGAGCATGTTACCGCAGAGACATAGCACGTGTGGAGGCTTCACGCTATTCTCCGCAGCATCCACGCACAACTCACCATGCGCCCCACCGAGAGCAAGAACCACATATTATAGAGACCACGAGGAGGTTGCCTCATGTGACTCTACCCTCCCTAGCAACCGGGCCAATTTGGTTGCTTAGGAGACCTGGCTGGAGTCACTTAGCAAGCCCTGGATTCAAAATTCCCAGTTTTCTTTGATCTTAAAAAAATCATGGAATAACTGCAACATCATAACCACGCACTGCAAGACTGCAAAAGTTACTAAAACTGTATACCTTGTTAACATGTTAACGCATTATAATAAGACCATCAAATGGATGCAGGGCTCTGCGTCGGGGTGGACGAAACGTCCATATTGTATGTTTTAATGTCTATACAAACATACAAACATGTATGTTTAAATGTTACAAATATTAACGTACAATTAACTACGTATATTAATGAGATCAGGCTGGAATTTCACAGGTGTGTTTTTTTATTATTTGGTATGGTACTAATTTAAGTAAGTGGTACACTTTCAAAACTCTTAGTATTTATATCACAACACATCATAAAAAATGCATTTTGTTTTTCAAACATTTCACCTTATTTTCAACTGACTAAGTACAAAACACAAAATCACGAAGTAATGTTTTCACCACCCCAAATAAGTGTTTCATCTATTCATGCCTTTTATTTAAGCAATATCACAAGAGCAAGAGTGCGATATGGCCCTATATCAGCACTGCTGTGATTCTGCCGTCGGTAATCACAGCAGTGCTAATTTAGGGCATATAGCATGATTGCGAGTGTGATATTGCTTATATACAACAGTTCAATGAACAAGTAAATTTAATTTTTTTTGGAAAAACTGAGTACGGTCATAAAAACGCATTTGTGCATGGAACTACTTTCTTACGCGGCAGATCAGAATCTGCTGTTGTTGGTTCAAACCAAATGAGGCGTCCAAGCCTCCATTATTAATTCAAAAATTTCACTTCAGAAATAGTATCACGGCTTGTGCTGTTTCTAACAAGTTATGGGAGAAACAAGGATGGATGGATGTGTGTGTGTGCGTGTGCGTGCGTGTGTGTGTGTGTGTGTGTGTGAGAGAGAGAGAGAGAGAGAGAGAGAGAGAGAGAGAGAGAGAGAGAGAGAGAGACTGAGCGTGTGCGATCACCTGTTGCCACACCCAAGCTGAGATGCTGTCAGCTTTCTGAAGATCAGCTTTCTCAGTGGTAAAATAGCCGTTCAAGTGGGATATTCCTCTCTATTTCGCGGTAGCTGGTGCGCTAGAGTCATTCACTATATAAACCGCAATCTTCTCCACCATTTTAAACAGTATGTATCCAATGTGGAAACTCAGGTAAGAGGTAAGCGCCTTGAGTTCTGTAATCAATCAGTCTGTTGTGTCTCTCAGCTGTGATGAAGTTGTTCGTTTAAAGCTATTTCCTACCTTTAGTAGTGTAGTAATACAAGCAATCACAGAGTGCTGTTGTATGTAAACAATGGCTGAGGCGGATTCACTTCTTCTTCTTCTTGTTTAATGGCGATCAACACTTTAGGAGCATTATCGCCACCTACTGTACTGGATGGCAAATTAAATGGGTGATGAGTCCGAAGTTTAAAATCTGCATGGATTGTTTCATACTCCTTTCCAATCCATGGACCAATCAGAGTGCATGCTCATGCTAGCACTGCGTGTTCAGCTCCTCTAACCTTCACAATTAGTTCTTCATGCTCCAGATTAGGTAGAGTATTTCCATCCACACATATTATATTCTAGACCCTAGACCTGAGTCATATCAATTTAATTAGTGCTCTGTATCGGATTCACTTCATGTCACCAACTGGCTCATATTACACACAAAAATTATCTTTTGCCTCCACCTGTGGCTAACATATGTAATGTCAAAAAAAAAAAAAAAAAGAAAAAAAAAAAAAGACAAACAGTAGGTCTTAACACATCTGCACTGCTCTTACACTTTAGTTTAGAACGGCACGAACACAAGCGGAGTGATACACACAGTGAAGCGTCCGAGTGCTGATGGTGTGAGACCATCAGTGCTCATGGAACATCTCTCATCCAATTAGATTCGAGGACCGGAACTAACTGTTGTATATAATGTTATTAACATCAAACTTTTTATTTGCATCAGCTCGCATTAATTTGTAAAACATTTGACTATCATTTCATCCAACTGATCTCAATGGTTAATCAATTATTAATTTGTTATATCTATAGATTTTCAACTGGTTTGTTTACTTTGTGTTTGTAAAGTATTCATCTGCAGTTTATAACATGTTCAAAACATAAAAACTAAAAACAATGAATTTGTTTTACAGTATTGCCAATTGATATCAATCAACGCACTGTTGTTTACAGTATGTACCATGTACATTCAGAGTGTGTGTGAACATTTGCATTTTATCAATGCAGAGTAGGATGGGAGAAGAACCAGTCAATGACTTTGTATACAGGAGGCCTGTATGTATACTGTATCAAAGGGACGGAGGAAGAAAGCAGGGAAATTTGCTCACTTTACTGTGTTACAGTAAAAAGAGGCCAAACCATAGCAAAGGCTATTACAGTACTGTGCCAAATCTGTAAGTCTCTCTCATTTGTAAGCAGCTTTGGACAAAACATCTGCTAAATGACTAAATTTAAATGCAGTTACTCACACCAATCCAAAAAGGTAAAGTGTCAGTTCAGCCAGTACTGTAAGAATCAAGTAGTATGTATTCCAGTACAGTTATGGCATTACAGTATATTACTGTAGTGTAAATACTTGTTACAAAATTCACAGTATCACTTACAGTACTGACTGCATAATCTGTACTCCCTGACTTCATTGATCAATCCTTTTACACACTCTGTGATCATTTTGGTGTTTTGTACAAACAGTTTTGAAAATGTAACACTTGCATGTACAATAACAAGTACAACCATAGCAATTAAAAAAAATAAAATAAAAAAAAATAATAAAAATGTAAATAGTTTGAATGCATTTTTAAAAGGACAAATATTATGGTCATTAAACTGTGTGGGTAACAATTGTAATTTACAAAATGCTATTTAAAATTGTTTTATATGGAGTATATCCTGTCACACCGCAGGAGGATATTCTCGTAGTATAAGTACCATCTTATTATACCACTATTGCAAGATCATGTTTGTAACAATTAGGCAAACAAATTATCTTTATGAATTCAAGAAATGCTAGACCAGTTGGTACCTCACCTTCAAAAAGGTTATATTTCTGCCTTTAAATATCTGTCCAAATACTGAAGAAGCACTGGATTTTCGTCAACAATCTGATCCATCCAAGCAAAAAATCTGTTCATGAGAAATAAACAGTTTTGTCAAAAAATTGGATTGCCATTCTTTCAGCGAGCACCTCTCACCTTTGTCCTGCCTCTTATTAGCACTGGTCTAAATGAGAACATGATGATGCCAGTATTATTAGTTCTGTCTAAAATAGATGTTCTGGGTATATACTTGGTATGAATATATTTAGATTTTCTTATTTCAGACATTGGATGGTACTTGGTATATTCATACTCCAAAATAGTTCCTTTAGGTTTTGCAGCCCTGAAAATGTTGGAGATGTTAATAAGAGTTACTGAATAAACTCATGAGTAGGTTTCAAAACTAAATCAGACACAGTCAAGTGATTTGCAATACCATTGTTGATATCAGAAAGATGACAAATGTTAGAAAAAATTGATGCAAGTATCAAACCATTGTTATAAAATTGGAAAATATCAAAGCATAACAGGGTTGAAAAGAAAGGACATTAGAAAATTAGAATTAATATTTATAATATTATTAAAAGACATACATGCATAAAGTACACATGCACACAGAGAGATATACAGTATATATGAAAAGCATAGTTAAGAATTATTCTTTTTTTCCACCTGTTTTGGCTACAGCCACGCTGAGACAGCATTCGTGGATGGCTCATGCCCTCACTGCGAGAGCATGACCATGGCAACTTTGCTGTCATGGCTTTCCTTCTTCAGGTGGAAAGCCACTCCAGCCGCTCCCTTCTACCTATGGGTACGAGGCCGCGACGGTTAGTGCTGGGGGCGATTTGGGGACCCCAGTGGGACTGGTTCTGCTGGGTAATCCCCCACAGACCTCCCATTCTCCAGTACGCTCATTTGTCCCAGTCAAGTTCTGGGATGAGACAGGCAGCTCGCCCCAGGGCAAATTTGACGTCTCATTTGGGGCTCGAGAGCAGAATGAGCTCCCACCTTCAGGTGTGGTCGCCCCGTCTGAGGCCGATGCGGAGCTGGCGGCCATGCTTGCCCGGGCTGCCGCGAGTGTCGGGCTTGAGTGGAACCCTCCACCCTGCCCTGAGCCCTCGCGGCTTGATAATTGGTTCTTGGGTTCAGAGTGCCGCTCACGGCCGCGCCATCACCTCCCCCCGGTTCCATTCTTCCCGGAGGTGTATGAGGAGCTCATGAAGTCGTGGCAGGCACCTTTTACTGCCCAGACCCGACCACTGAGCTTCTCCGCTCTCACTACCCTCGACAGTGGGGCGGCCAGTGGGCCAGTGGTGCATCTGTGCCTGCAAAACTCTGCCACCTGGCGGAATCGCCGAGACTCCCATCCAAGGCCTGTAAGTCCACATCGTCCTTGGCGACCAAGGTCAAGATGAGGGATGCCGACAAGGTACGCTTCCTTGTCGCCCCCATCTCCCAGGCTGGCCTTTTTCCAGCAGTTCTCGGCGGTCAAGAAGCAGACGGAGGCTATCCAACACATTCTGCCCCGGTGTGGCTCAAGGTCCCGCACCCTGTCTGCTCGTCACCAAGGGTGTCCCCCTGCAGTGATGACACCGGCTCCACCGCAGCCCGTCCCGCCGGACACCGAACGTTCACGGCCCAGCTGCAGCACACACACACCCACGCTCAGGTGGTTGTGACAAGTCACGAGGACGTTCACCCTCCTCCCCCGTCGCTGACCGGTCCTATGGTGGGCACGTGGAGCAAGGTAAGTGCTTTGACGTTTCTCTCAGCACAGCCATGAGCTCAGGATGCGAGGCTCTTCGATGTGGCAGTTCCTACTCCGCCTCGCCGTGAGGCCCCACCCGCAGGTACATCAGACGCGATTGTTCCCTTGGCGCCCCTCGCTCGGAGTTTGGAGGCGTTCTGACTCGTCTCTGCAATTCAGTTCATCAGGCGCCTGCCCGGGTTCAGCAGCATCCGCTTCACCTCGGTTAAGGGTGAGAACGCCACTGCCCTGCGTGCGGAGATCACGGTCCTTCTGCAGAAGGATGCGATAGAGCCTGTCCCCCCAGCCGAGATGAAGAAGGGGTTCTACAGCCCCAACTTCATCGTGCCAAAGAAAGGCGGTGGGTTGTGGCCAATCTTGGACCTGCGAGTGCTGAACCGGGCCCTGCACAGACTCCGTTCAAGATGCTGACTCAGAAGCACATTCTGTCATGCGTCCAGCATCAAGATTGCTTTGCGGCAGTGGACCAGAAGGATGCGTACTTCCACGTCTCAGTTTTACCTCAGCACAGACCCTTTCTGTGGTTCGCTTTCTAGGGCCAGGCTTATCAGTACAAGGTCCTCCCCTTCGGTCTGTCCCTGTTGCCTTGCATCTTTACGAAAGTCACAGAGGCAGCCCTTGCCCCACTAAGGGAAGTGGGCATTCACATCCTCAATTATCTCGACGACTGTCTGATTCTAGCCCACTCTCGAGACCTGTTGTGTGCGCACAGGGACCTGGTGCTCAGGCCCCTCAGCCGGTTGGGGCTTCGGGTCAACTGGGAAAAGAGCAAGCTCTCCCCGGTTCAGAGCATCTCTTTTCTCAGGATGGAGTTAGACTCGGTGTCTATGATAGAGTGCCTCATGAACGAGAGCACGCAGTTGGTGCTGAGCTGCCTGAAGTCATTCAGGCAGAGAACGGTGGTCCCACTGAAACAGTTTCAGAGGCTCCTTGGGCATATGACGTCCTCAGCGGCATTCACGAGACTGTTCCAGCACTGGCTTCAAGCTCGAGTCCTGAGATGGGCATAGCGCCGTGGCACGCATCGCGTGGCCATCATGCCGATCTGCCGCCACATGTTCAGCCCTTGGACGAATTTTGCATTTCTGTGGGCAGGGGTCCCCTTAGAGCCAAGTTAGGCTGGGGCGCCATGTGCAATGGGCACACAGCCACGGGCTCCTGGACAGGGCCGTGACTGCATTGGCACATCAACTGCCTTGAGTTGCTGGCGGTGTTGCTGGCCCTGCGGAGGCTTTGGCCATTGATCTAAGGCAAGCATGTGTTGGTCCGGATGGACAACACAGTGACGGTAGCATATATAAACCGCCAAGGTGGCTTACACTCGCGTCGCATGTCGCAACTCTCCCGGCGTCTCCTCCTCTGGAGTCAGCAGCGACTGAAGTCGTTACGGGCCACACACATCCTGGGCGACCTCAACTGTGCAGTGGATGTGCTGTCGCGGCAGGTCACGCTCAGGGGAGAGTGGAGACATCACCCCCAGTTGGTCCAGCTGATTCGGAGTCGATTCAGCGAAGCACAGGTAGACCTGTTTGCTTCCTGGAAATCCTCCCACTGCCCGCTCTGGTACTCTCTGACCAAGGCTCCCCTCGGCACAGATGCACTGGTGCACAGCTGGCCCTGGGGGCTGCGCAAGTATGCGTTTCCCCCAGTGAGCCTGCTTGTGCAGATTTTGTGCAAGGTCAGGGAGGACGAGGAAGAGGTCATCCTGGTGGCGCCCTACTGGCCCACCCAGACTTGGTTCTCGGAGCTCATGCTCCTCGCGATAGCCCCTCCCTGGCAAGTTCCCCTGAGGGAGGACCTCCTCTCTCAGGGACGGGGCACCATCTGGCACCTGCGCCCAGACCTCTGGAATCTCCATGTCTGGCCCCTGGATGGGACATGGAAGACCTAAGTGGCCTACCACTGGTGGTGGTAGACACGATCACTCAGGCCAGGGCTCCCTCTACAAGGCATCTGTATGCCTTGAAGTGGCGTTTGTTCATGAATTGGTGTTCTTCCCGAGGTGAAGACCCCCAGAGATGTGCAGTCAGGTCGGTGCTTTCCTTCCTGCAGGAGAGGCTGGAGGGGCAGCTGTCCCCCTCCACCTTGAAGGTGTATGTGGCTGCTATAGTGGCGCATCACGACGCGGTGGACGGTAAGTCCCTGAGGAAGCACGACCTGATCATATGGTTCCTTAGGAGCGCTAGAAGGTTGAATACTCCTAGGCCGTGCCTCGTTCCCTCGTAGGATCTCTCCATGGTCCTGCAGGTCCTGCGGAGAGCTCCTAGACTGCCCTCCTGACTGTGCTCACGTCAATCAAGAGGGTTAGGGAACTGCAGGTGTTCTCTGTCAGCAACACCTGCCTGGAGTTCTGTCCGGCATACTCTCACGTGGTCTTGAGACCCCGACCGGGCTATGTGCCCAAGGTTCCCACGACCCCTTTTAGGGATCAGGTGGTGAACCTGCAAGTGCTGCCCCGGGAGGAGGCAGACCCAGCCTTGTTGTTGCTGTGTCCGGTGCATGTTTTGCGCATCTACTTGGACCAAACACAGAGTTTTAGACGCTCTTAGCTGCTCTTTGTCTGCTTTGGGGGACAGTGGAAAGGGAGGGCTGTCTCCAAACAGAAGATCGCCCATTGGATCGTGGATGCCATCGCTTTGGCATACCAGGACCAGGGCGTGCCACCCCCTTTGGGACTACGAGCACACTCCACTAGGAGTGTAGAGGCCTCCTGGGCCTTGACCAACGGCACCTCTCTAGAAGACATCTGTAGAGCAGCGGGCTGGGCGACACCCAACACCTTTGCGAGATTTTATAATCTCCAGGTTGAGCTGGTTTCGTCCCGTGTGTTGTCAGGTACGAACAGGTAAGTATGCGGGACAGCTGGCGGGGTGTACCGCTTGCGTATAGCGCCTTTCCCCTCCCTGAGGGGAAGACGTGTGCTTTTTTCCCCCATGTGAGTTCCCGAAACCGGTGAACCCTGTATGTCTCTCCTCCTCAGCCCTGTGGCAGGTGAATTCAGCTGAGAAATTCGATGCCGGGCTCAGTACGTGCGCTAGTATGCCCTGTACTGGGGAAGGTGCTCCACATGTGCTAGTTGCCCGTGGGTAACCCTGTGTGATGTATTTTCTGCGGTACGGTTTCCCTGTTGGTAAACCAACGTCTTCCTTGGGCAGAGCCCCCTCTGCCACTGGTCACCGTGTTTATGGAGCTCCTCCCCTCCGGGTAGGGACTTCTTCCACATGTGATACTGCCGGTCGGTAAGTCCATGTGACATATTCTCCACACGTTACCTCCCCTTCGGCAGGATGTGGTATCCGCAGTGTCTTTCCCCTATGGGAAAGGACACCCTCCCCGACACGGATACATATGGCCCCAGCTGAATGATTTTCCATTTTTATTAGAGGATTCATAAAATCATAAAGTGCAAAAACATTGTGCAGAAGCATTGCACCTCTTCTGTGTAAATGCTGTGTTATCACGCTGGAATGTGAGATAAACGATTACTTTTTTCCTTAATATTTAGTAAAGACTGAGCTGGTGTGAAGAAATGTATTTTATGATGAGGCGATGTATAAATACCTAATTAAATATAATCATTATAATATGTATAAAAAAATACAAAAAGCTATAAAAGTGAACATGCATCATGCAAACAACCAATAACTTGAGCAGGTTAAACTTTCACTTTAGAATAGGGGGTCCAGTTATCTTTAATAGAAGATTTTCTTCATTTATTTGAAACAGCTTTGTAAAGCAAACACTAATTTGCCTTCATTACTGGCCTAATTGCGTCAGAGTTCTGTTGGTGTTTACTTTGTAAAAAAGACCATCTGACTTCTCATTATTCAGCCTGTTACAAGAATACTTGCCAAATAAATAGATAAATGCACATGAAACTTTGATCTGAGTTTAAATTATTTTATTAGCTTATTTGTAGAGACTGCAAAATGAGCCGAGCAGGAGAGACGGCTTGCAGAACCAGGATGAGCGGTCTGATACGTCTAATTCCCAGGATGTGCGGTTGTTACAGAGCAATATCTGACCACTGGCTCCATTGACCAATCAAAATTGAGTATTCCAGTGAGCTGTGTAATAAGTACACTGGCTGCCAATAGTTTGTACAGATTTTGCTGTTTCGGAAGGAAATTGGTAATTTAATTCACCAAAGTGGCATTCAATTGATCACAAATTATAGTCAGGACATTACTGATGTAACAGCACCATCACTATTTGAAAAAAGTCATTTTTAATCAAATCTAGACAGCCCCCATTTCCAGCAGCCTTCACTCCAACACCTTATCCTTGAATAATCATGCTAAATTGTTACTAGAAAATCACTGGCCATTATATCAAAAGCAGCTGAAAGCTATTTGGTTTGTTAAATGAAGCTTAACATTGTCTTTGTTTTTGAGTTGCCACAGTATGCAATAGACTGGCATGTCTTAAGGTCAATATTAGGTCAAAAATGGCAAAACATAAACAGCTTTCTCTAGAAACTCATCAGTCAATCATTGTTTTGAGGAATGAAGGCTATACAATGCTTGAAATTGCCAAACAAATTAATTCAAAGGTGTACACTACAGTCTTCAAAAAAAAAAGGACAACTGGCTCTAACAAGGACAGAAAGAGATGTGGAAGGCCAGATGTACAACTTAACAAGAGGATAAGTACAAATAGAGAAATAGACACCTGACATGTCCTCAGTTGACAGCTTCATTGAATTCTACCTGCTCAACACCAATTTCATGTATAACAGTAAAGAGAAGACTCAGGGGTGCAGGCCTTATGGGAAGAATTGCAAAGAAAGAAAAAGCCACTTTTGAAACAGAAAAACAAAAAGAAAAGGTTAGAGTGGGCAAAGAAACAGACATTGGACAACAGATAATTGGAAAAGAGTGTTATGGATCTTAACCCCATTGAGCTTTTGTGGGATCAGCTAGACTGTAAGGTGCATGAGAAGTGCCCAACAAGACAGCCACATCTATGGCAAGTGCTACAGGAAGCGTGGGGTGAAATGTCACCTGAGTATCTGGACAAACTGACAGCTAGAATGCCAAGGATCTGCAAATCTGTCATTGCTGCATGTGGAGGAGTTTTTGATGAGAAATCTTTGAAGTTCTGAATATTTTTTCATGTTATTAATGTCCTGACTATACATTGTGATCAGCTGAATGCCACTTTGGTGAATAAAAAGTACCAATTTCTTTCCATAAGAGCAACATCTGTACATTATTGCAAACTTTTGGCTGCCAGTGTATATTTCAATAAAAGCTTTTTTTTTTATTTTTTTTTTTTTATTTTTATATAATAATAATAAAAAAAGACAAATTGGCTGATATTCTGATGAAAAACATAAAAACCCAATTATTTCATTTTTAAAGTGCTTTTCCAATACGCAAAGGAAGGGTTGACCAATCATTCAAGGCTGCGTTTCCCAAAAGTATTGCAAGCTTAAGTTGATCGTAGAGACCACTGGTGAAAAAAAGAGTAACATGCTAAAATCTCTACTCAACATTTACCCATCTAACCACAATATAATATTTGATTTTGTTCAATGTTCTCTTTGCGAGTTCCCTAGAAGTTTTTGGCAAATAAAAAGGCTTTGAATCAGTTGTTTTGGAAAATATTTTATTAAAAAGTATTTTTGTCCACAGTAGTTAAGAGTTTGGCACCTAAAAATCACAAACATAAAAAGAGTACACACCCATAATCTGCATTCCATCAAAATGCATACATAAAAGGGATAAATAATAATAGAAAACACATGTTTACTTCTTCATTAACACAGTGCTTTCCTTTGTCTCCTGATGGACACAGAGGCCACAGAACCAACCAATCAGATTAAAGAGGGGTGGAAATGACATCATAATACAAAAAGGTGCCTACAAGGCACAAAGGATTTCATTGTGAGACAGTGCTTGTTTTAGAATAGAACACCAAAAAAACGTTTTGATCACCGACAAAAAAATAAAATCACAAAATCATTAAAAAACACATTGTAATTAGACAAAAGGCTAAAAATACTGAAAAACACAAAGGCAAAATGTGTTGATTCTCTGTGGATGTTCCACTACTATAAGTTTGAAGTTGATCTGGAAGGCTGCAATGATGTGCAGTGATATAGTTCTTCTGCAAAACTTTGGAATTGAAACAAATCAGTGGAATTTTGATGTATATGAATGGTGACTCTCCTTTCTATGGCGAGACATGAGGAATCAACCAACCAGCTGGCTGTGGACTCAACCAATCTGAACAGTGAAAAGTTTTATCTCCAGGCGTGATGTCACAGGTGGGCGGCTTGGTGGAAGCAGCAGGACAGAGTTTGCAGTGTGGGTGAAGATAAGGATGGAGAAGCACTGACGGAACTAAGTACAGTCTCTGGGTGGCGTGACCTCTCCAATTTTAGGGGAAAACTGATATGCACATTTATTCTAGAGGGCTCTGGGCATCTGCTAGCAGGTCTGGTCTGAGGCATTCAATGGGACATTGGATGTTCTGTAGGGAAAAGTAAAAAGTGTATTTCATGGCTAAATCTCCAAATGTTTGATACTTATATGTGAACATGAAAGCAAAATTGACCCTATTTACTTTCTTAATGCATGCCCATGGTCAATCCATGCTCGTTATTCTAAATGAAAACTGTTTGTTTTTGTCATCTTTTATCAAAATGTAATAACTCAAAATATAATCTTTCAATAAAATGTAATTGTTCCGCCTCTGAAACAATTTTCAAGCATTCGGCTTTTACGTCACATATCCCTCTAATTTTCTCAATCCCTCCCCTACAAAACACCTGGCTCCATTCTCGTATGTGATGCCCACTTCTCATGATCCAGTCAATTCCCAAAGGATTAAATCAAGTCCTTCCCCTAAATTTTTTCTTGCTGAATATCCCGTTTAACGCAGAAATGTCAAATTACGGAAGTAAAATGAGCTGCAAATGGCGTTTCATGTTGACTTTAAAATATCCACTAGTGCTATACAGTAGTTTTACCCAAAACTGACCCTCATCAGAGATGAATTTGATTCTACTCTTTAATACAAACAGTTTTTTTGTTTATATTCAATTGTCTGTCAAATGTATTCTATTAAGCACTCACTAGTTTACGTAGGGCGTTCTCTCTGTAGCGGTCGAAAGCATCTGTGCGCACTGGAGGCTGAATGATGTCCATGTCAACTTCAGCACCAGGTTGACGGCAGTTTTCACAACGCCAGCCCTGGGGAAACAGCATGGTACTATATAATCCTCAACCAGAGACAAACCCTAAACCAGACTCTATCCCTAATGCTAAAGACAAAAAGGTGTAAAAAATAAAACATAAAGCAGTGAAAAGTTTTCATTACCTGTTGTCCTCCGTAGCAGGTACAGGTGCAGATGGCTCCGAGATAGTCCTTCTGCCACTGGTTCCCCACCTGGTACAACTTCCCCTCATCATAACAGGTGGACTCATCTAAAGCAGAGCACATTTATCAAGTCGGTAAAGTAACCTATAGAGTGTGATGCAATTTTAAAACACCATAAAATATTAGTGTCACAAAACCTACGGGGTTCACACTTGAACTCTCCTTTCCCATTGCCCAGGCAGGTGCAGCTCATCATGTCTCCATTCTCAGCATGGCGGTCCCACTTCTCGCCAATTCTGTAGTTGTGGCCATTGTCATGGCACCATTCTGCAGATTGAGAGATGTATGTTGGTTAGCATATCAACTCTGCGCATACTCTTTGTTGTCAGTACCTGGAGAAAGACATTTGAGTAACATCGTTGTTGTTCCCAGAGAATTCATCCTTCACACACACAGCATCATGAGGTCTTGCTTCATGAGGCTTTCATTCATACAGTGGTTGTAGCAAATAGTGAGCTGGTCTCAGAGTTTAATATTATCTGGTTACAGGGTGACAATACAAATCTGAGATGTAAACCACCCCCTCTCAGGCTGTCATGTTTGATGACTTAAACAAACATGTCAAGAAAGTCTAGCATGGGCAACAGTATAGAGTTTAAACTTTTGTTCAACAATAATTATACGCCATTTAAGATACAGTGGGGTTCAAAATCTACTTTTGAAAATGCCTTTATTTTGCATTTTTCTCACTGAATACAGTTTTTTATTACAACTTATGTTATCAACATAACAATTTGAGCGAACGTTAAATTGAAAAATTAAAGCCTGAAATTAGAAAGCAGAATGTGTCCTGTTAAATATTTCTTATTTATTTTACATCATAGTGTTTCTTTAATTCTCTTATCATTTACTCACCCTCATGCCATCCAAGAAGTGTATGACTTTCTTTCTTCTGCAGAACACATATTATGATTTTTAGAAGAATATTTCAGCCCTGTAGGTCCATACAATGCAAGTGAATGGGTGCCAAAATTTTCACGCTCCAAAAAGCACATAAAGGCATCATAAAAGTAATCTATACGACTCCAATGTTTTAACCCTTATCTTCAGAAGTGATATGATATGTTTGGGTGAGAAACAGATCAATATTTAAGTCCTTTTTTGCTAGAAATTCTTCTCCCTGCCCAGTAGAGCGATGTGCATGAAGAATGTAAATCACCAAAAAACACAAGAAGAATGTGAAAGTTAAAGTGGAGATTGACTGAGCAGGGAGGTGAATTTACAGTAAAAATTACATAAATATTGATTTGTTTCTCACCCACACCTATCATATCGCTTCTGAAGACATTCATTTAACCACTGGAGTCTTATGGATTACTTTTATGCTGACTTATGTGATTTTTGGGGCTTCAAAATTTTGGCACCCATTCACTTGCAATGTGTGGACCAAAAGAGCTGAGAAATTCTTCTAAAAATCTTCATTTGAGTTCAGCAGATGAAGGAAATTTTGGGGTGAACTATTCCTTTAATATATATACAGTATATATATATATACACTATATTGCCAAAAGTATTCGCTCATCTGCCTTTAGATGCATATGAACTTAAGTGACATCCCATTCTTTATCCATAGGGTTTAATATGACGTCGGCCCACCCTTTGCAGCTATAACAGCTTCAACTCTTCTGGGAAGGCTTTCCACAAGGTTTAGGAGTGTGTTTATGGGAATTTTTGACCATTCTTCCAGAAGCGCATTTGTGAGGTCAGACACTGATGTTGGACGAGAAGGCCTGGCTCGCAGTCTTCGCTCTAATTCATCCCAAAGGTGCTCTATCGGGTTGAGGTCAGGACTCTGTCAAGTTCTTCCACACCAAACTCACTCATCCATGTCTTTATGGACCTTACTTTGTGCACTGGTGTGCAGTCATGTTGGAACAGGAAGGCGCCATCCCCAAACTGTTCCCACAAAGTTGGGAGCATGGAATTGTCCAAAATCTCTTGGTATGCTGAAGCATTCAGAGTTCCTTTCACTGGAACTAAGGGGCCAAACCCAGCTCCTGAAAAACAACCCCACACCATAATTCCCCCCCAACAAACTTCACAGTTGGCACAATGCAGTCAGACAAGTACCGTTCTCCTGGCAACCGCCAAACCCAGACTCGTCCATCAGATTGCCAGATGGAGAAGCGTGATTCATCACTCCAGAGAACGCGTCTCCACTGCTCTAGAGTCCAGTGGCGGCGTGCTTTACACCACTGCATCCGACACTTTGCATTGCACTTGGTGATGTATGGCTTGGATGCAGCTGCTTGGCCATGGAAACCCATTCCATGAAGCTCTCTATGCACTGTTCTTGAGCTAATCTGAAGGCCACATGAACTTTGGAGGTCTGTAGCGATTGACTCTGCAGAAAGTTGGCGACCTCTGCGCACTATGCGCCTCAGCATCCGCTGACCCCGCTCTGTCATTTTACGTGGCCTACCACTTCGTGGCTGAGTTGCTGTCATTCCCAATCGCTTCCACTTTGTTATAATACCACTGACAGTTGACTGTGGAATATTTAGTAGCAAGGAAATTTCACGACTGGACTTGTTGCACAGGTGGCATCCTATCACAGTACCACGCTGGAATTCACTGAGCTCCTGAGAGCGGGCCATTCTTTCACAAATGTTTGTAGAAGCAGTCTGCATGCCTAGGTGCTTCATTTTATACACCTGTGGCCATGGAAGTGATTGGAACACCTGAATTCAATTATTTGGATGGGTGAGCGAATACTTTTGGCAATATAGTGTATATATATATATATATATATATATATATATATATATATATATATATATATATATATATATATATATATATATTAATCCTTATCTTTTGAACCAACTGTACATGAAAAATGTAAAACATAAAAATAAACTATTTTTAAAAAGCAAATTGCTGCCCATGCTAGAGTGAGGTGTGGTGTTTAGTATGTAGCGCACTCTCCATTCACTCACTGGATGAATCACATCTGAAATGGCCACTGCCGAGACCAAGACACTTGCACCACAGTTTAAATCCTGTCTCCGACATACGTTCCCACTCCGTGCCCACCTCATGGTAGGTGGCAGTGAATGTGTCATGGCACACATCCCTGGGTGTGGGGATCACTCCAGCCCTTGGAACTAAAAGCACATGAGGGACACATTTAGAAGAGTAAAAAACAAGCATACGGACATGATATCACAGAGAAGATTCTGAACCGTGGTTACAAATTAGTTTGGTTTAGGGATGCTTTACCACTGTTTCCGACAGTCACAACATCTTCCAGGACTTTCTGTTTTTGGTCTCCACTGACAGACTCCACGACAACATTATAAGAGGCACCAGAAGTGAGACCGATCAGTGTAGCGCTTACAGAAGTTCCAGGTAGACGCATCTGAGAAGAAATGAATGTTAGGAGGTAGTTGTCTAACTAATAATCACTGATAAAAAGAAAACATCAACAGCTAGAAGTTGCATTATATACAGTAGGGTTAAATGGCTCTATTTTGTTTTTGTTTCTAATTTAATAAGATTTTTGTGTGTGTGTTTTTTCAGAAACCCTATCTATTCTACAGTACCTTTGTCAGATATGGTAGACTTCTGTACTCACCTGGAAGCTCTTCTCATTGATCTCTGTAGCAGGACTGCATGACACAACATACTCTGACGTGTGCGGCACAGGCTGCCATATAATTGTGGTCTGGGTCTGAGATTCCTGGGGCAGGTTTGTCTCGTTGTAAAGGTCTCCGAAGGGGAAGCCTGGTTCAGGGCCCTCGTTCACCTTCACCACTGGCACTCTCTGTCCATCTGCTCCCGGCAGAGGGATGTAAACCAGGGGCTCTCTTTGGTTTGGGCGGTGAGGCTGCTGTCCGTTGTTTCCCAGGTTGAAGCTCTGATATTCAGTGTAGATATGCTGCCCCTGCTGCCCCATTGTTTTGTGTCTGTTTGGTCCCAGCATATGCACATGATTGTTGAAGTGGTCATTGTCCTCTGGGACATCCAGGATGTCATGGTGGGGTCGACTGGGGTCAGGGAGCTGGGGGGTCAGCTGGTGACTTTCGATTTCTGGCAGAAAAATGATGTTGGGGCAAGCAAATGAGTAATGCTTTAGCTTTTTTTTTTTTTTTTTTTTTTTTGCCAGCAGAGGGCACTATATAAGGTGCATGTAATTCATAGTGCTACAGCAATTGAAATGCATAATATTGCTTTCAGGATTTTTTTTTTTTTAACAAGCACCAGGTTTGATTTATTATATGCACAGTATTATCAGATTAACAGAGAACTATCACAAAATATACCATAATAACAGTTCACTAAAAACAGGACCACCAAACTACTACTAATAAATCTGGTGTCTTCAGCTTTTTTTTTCAGGCCAATGACCTGAAAGACTTATTGCTTAAAATTTTACAAAATCACGCAAAGGACCCCCTGCAAGAAATTGTTTAAAATTAAATAAAGAACCTGGACTATAATAATATGTGTATAGTACCGTAATAATGTATTTACATACTGTTATTATTTATACATTACAAAGCGATTAAAGTAATTGCTATTGATGTACAGAGTCATATATGCTTACCTTTTAATTTTATTTAATACATTTTAATGTCAGAGTGACAAGGAAACATTTAGCTGAACATAAGCTTTTTACTTTAGTTTTATTTGAAGGGAAGTTCAAATAAAATTTTTTGTAATGGATATTTCCATTTAAAATAATGGTTTGAGATCAATCTGAACCCCGTTGATAGTTCCACATTCACTTTCATTGTATGGAAAAGAGCATCTCTTGTTAACAGACATGTTGACAATTAACATTTTTGTCCCAGACTCTCTTTAAACTATACATTTCAATGTAGTGGAAGTATGGAAATGTTCATAAAGATATACTTACGAGTTCTTGCCTTTCCTAGCAGCGGGGTGCTTCTCTGAGCATTATTTAATGCAACAATCTTGATAACATACTCAGTGCCTGGTTTCAAACCTACACGTATAGACACACACAGACAAAAATGCTAATTAAATAGGATGATCCAATTGCGAACTCTCTAAGAAGCAGATCCCAAAAACCAGGAGAGCATATAAAGAGCATGTTACGAAAGCCAGAAACTGAAAAATAGCAGTACCAGAGATGGAAGCAAAGGTCCTGCCAGCTTGGGGTCTAGGGGTCAGCTCATTGGGAATGTCCCCTGCCTCCTCGTAGGTGACATAATATCCAGTGATGGTGCTACGTGGAGGCTCCCAGGTGAAGGAAATCGTGGTAGGAGTCAGAGAGGTGAAGTGGAGGTTTGTAGGAGGGCTGATTACTGGTTTTGCTAAAAAAAAAAAAAATTGTTACATGGACTTCTTAAACACTTCATTTTGACTGGTCAATTGCGGGATTCTGTGGTCCAATATCGCTAGTTTCATGTCTCTCGTAGGACTCTGTGGTGACTCTCCACATTTTAAATTAATTTTAACTTTAATTTGTCAATTTATTTTGTAAGTAGCTGTGTAATAAGTGCAATAATTTACGGTCACCTGGTCTTTATTGCAAAATGCAATATGTTTTCTTACATAATTTTAACATTAAGAACCAGACAGTTATAAACAGTCACCATACATGGAAGAACAGGCAATCAATATGTTCAAGCAAAGGTTTAAAATGAGGTCAATTTTTGGCATTTGCTGTTTGAAAAAGGTACCTGTAGTGGCTGTAAGTGTGAAAGGCTCACTGCGTGCATTTCCATTCAGTGTATAGATATTGATCTTATATGTGGTTCCTGGCTCCAGACCTATAGGAGACATGTTTATATGATTGAATCTCACTCTAGATGACATTTAAAAAAAAAAAAAAAAAAAAATCAAATCAAAATCAAATCAAATCACAAAAGGTTATTTGCTAAGCATGGCTTAGATTAGTGCTTTAAATAGATATGATACAGCCTTTAGTATAGATTATAATCGCTGAGTGATGTTGTACCAGTAATGGCGTAGGTGCGTGAATCAGGTTCAATGGTTCTCTGAATAGGATTATGGCCGCCAATGGTGGGTGTGGCTTCAACCAGGAATCCAGAGATGGTCTCGGTTTTAGAGCGCCAGGTGAGAGTGATGGAGGAGTCCTTCACGTTGGAAATACGAACACGTCGCGGTGGGCTGATGTCTGGGAAAATTAGATCTATATTGAGTTTTCAACAGCACATTTAATGGAGAATGGTTGGTGCGAATCTGATTCAGAGAAGTCTAAGAAAGATGGCTTACTGTCAGGTGTCGTAACTTTGCCTTTGACACGATGGCTGGTGAGAGAATTCTTCACACCATAAACCTCCACTTCATAATCAGTGCCAGGCTATAAACACACATACAGGACAAATATGAAGCAAAGCCTAGAGAACCTGCCACCATATAATTCTCTGAAACAAACAAGGTGTGTTATACAATCAGTTAAGTTTGAGAGAATGTACTTCGGCTGTGTAAGGCACTTACTCACCATGAGTGAAGTGGCATGGAACACAGTGGAGTCTGGGGCAATGTTGGCCTCTTTAGTGGGGCCACTCTTACTTTTGGGGGTGATGGCCACACGGTAACCTGTCAGCTTGACGTTAGAAGCAAACCAGGAGACAGTGAAGGATGTTGGACCCACCTGGGAGAAGCGCAGATTGGTGGGCCCAGGAATTGCTATAGAAAGAAAAGGGAAGAATCACTGTAGATGAATTATTTTACTAGACTTTGCATTTTCCGAGTGGCTAGTTCTGAAAATGTGAGTGGTGCTTTCATGTGCAAAATTCGCCACCATGATGCAAAGGTGTTGTGGGTGGTTGCAAGGTTATTGCTATGCGACAAAGGTGTTCCCAGTGTTTTTAAGCAAGTTGCTATGTGGTTTCTAGGGGGTTCTAGGTGGTTGCTAGATGGCTTCTTATTGGCCAAAGTCAAAACCCCATAATATTCTTGCCAATAGATAAAGGCTTTAAAATTTGAAATTTGAATATTCATCGATCAGGTAATCAGTGCATTTTAAGATAAAAATGCACATTCAAATGCAAAAACTGTGTATTTGAAATTTAGATTTGTGTCATGCACCGATGATGACTCAGATGGAGGTCTTATGAATGTCTCGCAGCATAAGCAATGCATTTTAAAATGCAGTGTCAACAAAAGACAATTTTGAACAATTTGTAAGTGAGATAAATCAGATTGAGAAAGGCCAATGTACAGCGGATTACAATAGTCCAGCCGCGATGTAATAAGAGCATGGATCACAATTTCCAGATCTTTACTAGAAAGGAAATGTTTGGAAATGTAGCTTTGCAATAGATCTGAGATGTAAGAAGCTTCCCTTAATAACAGCACTAATCTGTTTATCAAAAAGAAGCGAAGAGTCAAAAATGATTCCAAGATTTTTAACTTGCTTTTGTACATTGGAAGAAAGTGGACCTAACTGGGCTTCCAAGACAGGAGAGGAAGACATGGGACAGCCTAAAATCAACACTTAAGTTTTACCTTCATTTAACTGCAAAAATGTATTCGCCATCCAACTTTAATGTCTTCAAGGCACTTTAGCAGATTCTCAAATGGGCAGTTAGTGTCTGGTCTAACTGGAAGGTAAAACTGGGAGTCATCAGCATAGCAGTGATAAGCGATATTATATTTCCGAAAAATTTAACCCAGAGGAAGCATATAAAGGGAAAACAATAACGGACCTAAAATGGATCCTTGAGGGACACCATAAGTTAAGGGTGCTGATGAAGAGGAAAAAGTATCTACATTTACAGAAAAGGTCCTATCTTTCAGATAGGAAGCAAACCACTGCAAGGCCAGACCCTGGATGCCAACCATGCATGCAAGGCGTTTGAGAAGGATGTTGTGGTAAATAGTGTCAAACACAATGCTGAGATCCATCAAAACTAAAACAGCAAATCAGCCTGAGTCCAGAGCAAGCAAGATATCATTTGTGACCTTCAACAAGGCAGACTCAGTACTGTGTAAGGATCTGAAACCAGACTGAAATGTGTCTAAAATGTTAAAAGTGTTCAGGTAAGAGTGAAACTGTGAATAAATGACTCCAAAAGCTTGGAAATAAAGGGCAATTTAGAAACTGGCCTGTAATTACTTTGTATTGCTGAATTTATTTTTTTTTTTTTAACAAAGTTTGCACAACTGCATGTCTAAAACTAGCTGGAACTAGTCCATTAGCTAGGGAGCTATTAATTATAGCTGTCACGCTTGGGCTAATTGTCTTAAAAACATCTTTGAAAAGATGTGCAGGAAGAACATCAAACTTGCAACATGAACATGTCATCGTTGAAATTACATCAGCTAGCTGGGATGTGGAAACTGGTTAAAAGTGAGACAGACAGCTGGCAGGTGGAGATAATTGTGGAAATGCAAACTTAGAACATACAATAGTAGAATTGATATTTTTTATTTTGTGAATAAAATATAAAACATTTTCACAGGTCTCTGTGGAAGCATTGGAAAAGACATTAGTAATAGGGTTTAAAACAGAATACATTTTCTCAAACAAAACTTTGGGTCTATTTGCATTATCAGCAATTAATTTAGAACTTTGATTTTGCCTCCTTTACTGATGTTTGATAATTAAGCATGCCTTTAGAATATCATATGAGACCTGAAGCTTGTCCCTTTTCCACTTTCGCTCTGCTTTTCTACACTCTTGTCTGAGAGCGCAGGTGACATAATTTAGCCAAGGCTGGGAGGCACCCTTTACTCTCCTTGGCTTAAGCAGAGTAACGCTGTCAAGAGTAATAGAACATGATTTATTAAAAGCTTCTACCAAATGTTCAGTATCCGTATCATTAGAAACATCGTCTGTGAAATGTGATAAATAATGATCAGAAAATAAATTGGCAGTGTAGGAATGAATAGCACAGGAATAGTGTAAAGGCTGAGAAAAGGTAGGTAAAGGACATGGGCAAACAGATTCAAACACAACTTTGACTTCCAAATTTGAAACAGAAAAACCACGAGACACACAAGATCTAATGTATGACCCAAATTATGCATTGGACCATAGACTGACTGTACAAAATTCAAGTGATACTGATTCTTTTACCAAAGGTTTGGATGGACAACAGAGGTGAATTTTAAAATCCCCAAGAATCAACAGTCTGTCACCACGAGTCACCAGATCTGAGAGGAAAACTGAGAATTGATGGATAAAGTCCTTATTAAATTTAGGAGGTCTATATACCAGTGCACATAGAACGGGGCCCATGATATCGACCTTTAATAACTGGACCTCAAAGCTTGAAAACATATCTATAGGCAAGTTTCGGCATTTAAAACGGTTTCTGAAAATAGTGGCAACTTCACCACAATGTTCAGAAGTCCGTGGAGAACTGAAAAAGATACAATCCGGGGGGAGGGGAGATCGCAGAGAGACATTAAATCCCCGGGGTTGAGCCACATCTCAGTCACAAATAAAAAGTCCAGTGAATGAGACAAAGTAATTTAGAATAAAAGATTTATTCGATATTGACCTTGCATTCACTAAGGCCATCTTGACTGTAACAGAGTTTGTACTGTTCGGATAGCTGAGAGATGAGTGCTTCAGCAAACTGAGATTTTTAAAACTGACTCTCCGACTCTCATCACTTAAACTGCCGGGGAAACGGCGATGTGTAGACCAGATAACCTGCATTTGGTAATTGTCGGGGGAGGTGGCCGGCATACTCGAGCAGAGATCATGGCGAGATCCCCGGTGGACATACCAGGGGCAACGTGTGATTCCCAGGGCAGCACAATGATTGTAGACTCCAACGGGAAGACGGAACGAGGAGTTCAGTCGCTGTAAATCCATGGGAGAGTAATAAAGCACCATGTTGGGAAAACAATAAAAACACGGGGCGGTGAATTAGCACCAATTTCCCCGCTTGGACTCCAGCAAGCCAGAGCGATCAGTAGAAGACAAAACATCATTGGTGGCCCATCTACATGAGCAAGATTTAATTTCCTCACAGACCAGCACACTCAAGTAGGCCAGTCAAATCCAAGTGTGGTGAAGTAGTGGGGGCATTGCATAGATCGCAGACGGATGAAAAGTCAATAGTCCATAAAAAGGCATAAAAGGCAAAAGTCCATAAAACTTCACAAGAGGTCAATTCAAATGGGAAGCATAAAATAACCCTAAAATTAACATCAAAGAAACCGGGGAGCAGCGGCAGTCAGACACGCCAGCGTTCAGTCAAACCAGAAGTGACATTGCTTGAGCAATAGTAATAGTGAGGCTTAGTGTACCTGATCTAAAATAGTAGAAGAGCAGTTGCATAATGTAATACCTGTTGTCTGAGTGGCCACCAGAGGAGGGCTGGGGGTCTTGTCATGCAGAGCGATGACTTTAACCGTATATTCTGTGCCCGGTCTGAGGCCATGAAGAACTGCAGACTTGTCATCTCCACGTGGGGCAGGGAATAATTCTCTCTCTCCCTCCTCTGGACTGTAGTACAACACTCTGTAAAAGGAGACCACGCCATCAGGACTTTCCCAGGAAATGCGCATGGAGGTCGAGTCCACGTCAGTAAAGGTTAGGTCTTTGGGTTTGTCCACCTCTGAGAGAGAGAAATATTTGATACAATGAGTTCATCCATTTCAGGTATACCTTATGGCAGTAAAAGAACTGAATTGATTTGTGGCTTGTTAAAAAATGTTCTTGTTAAAAAATTTTAAGTTCTTTTAAGTATCCATTTAAAGTCAAGCACACTGCATTATTGTCAGGGCTGGCCAGTGGGTTTGAGGGGGCGCTTGGTGAAATCATCAAAATGAGCCCCAGCAGTTTAAATATTGTCATAACTTTAAAAAATCCATAGATCCACTTCAAAAGTGATGGTTGGGGTTGTTTGTTTGTTTGTTTTGAAAAGAAATAAAAAAAAATAATAATAAAAAGAAAAGAAATTGCACTCTATAGCATGGTAGATGATAAATAACATGTCGAAGAACTTTTATTCACCGCCCATGAAAACCATGGGGAAAAAAAATTAGGGAAAAATGATTTATATATAAAATCACATAATTTAAATAGGGCCTTTAAGGGGCCTGGGTAGCTCAGCGAGTAAAGACGCTGACTACCACCACTGGCAGTGGTGGATTTAGGCATGGGCGACATGGGCAGTTGCCCAGGGCGGCATCTTGCGGGGGTGGGCGGCAAGAGGCACCCACACAGACCCCCCCATCAACAACTTTGGGGGCGTGTTGAAGTGGGTTTCGCCCAAGGCACCATAGAATACCACCCCACCCCCGTCAACAACTTTGGGGGCGTGTTGAAGCGGGTTTTGCCCAGGGCGCCATACAAGCTAGAACCGCTACCGACCCCTCGTGTCACAAGTTCGAATCCCAGGGCGAGCTGAGTGACTCCAGCCAGGTCTCCTAAGCAACCAAATTGGCCCGGTTGCTAGGGTGGGTAGAGTCACGTTGGGTTAACCTCACTGTGGTTGCTATAATATGGTTCGCTCTCTGTGGGGTGCATGGTGAGTTGTGCGTGGATGCAGTGGATGGCGTGAAGCCTCCACACGCACTATGTCTCTGCGGTAACGTGGTCAACAAGCCACACGATAAGATGCATGGGTTGATGGTCTCAGATGCGGAGGCAACTGTGATTCATGCTCTGCCACCCGGATTGAGGCGAGACACTACGCCACCACGAGGACTTAGAGTGCATTGGGAATTGGGCATTCCAAATTGGGGAGAAAAAGGGAGAAAATCCCAAAAAAACTAAATAAAAAATAGGGCCTTTAAACACAATAACTCGAAAAATATATAAAAACAAAGAAATATAACTATATGTAAAGTATATACATAACGCTTAGAGAGCAGATTTTGCAGATAGAATAGTTTGGTTATTTTTCAGATTAATTGCTGATATTTCCACTCTGTGTGAGTTTACTACATCTTTATGTAGCCACTCGGCAGTGTCTGAATTTCTTCCACAGATTATTCTTGACAAAACTTGAAAAGCCCTGTGCTTTGAGAAGCGCTGTTTCTGAACACTCAAAAAGCCACAAAACAATGTTTTTCATGACTTTTTTTATTTTTTTATTTTTACATTTCTGTCAGGCATGAGCTTTATTCAGCAAGGTGTGAGATCTGATAGGAAGTGGCGCTCAACTCCCAGAAATGTATTGTGGTATAAAAAATAAATTATGCAAATTACTGTGTACTGCTTATAGCTTTACTGTTTGCTGATTTTATATACACTGCAGTTATTGTAATTGTTGTAACTTTCAGTTATTTGTTGTTTGGTAATAATTCAGAGCTCATCTTTTTCTTAATATATTGTTTTTGGTCATTGTGATTTGTGTGGTACTGTAAATGATGTGGTCTGCTCGCTGTTTATGCACTGATGACCGTGTGAGCTTTGAACTACTTTAAACCACAGGGGATTTCGAAATAAGATTTGCTTATCACTTAATATATATAAAAAAAGTGGTCATGTGTTATGTTTCGGGGGGCCCGCCAGGAACGTTGGGGCCCTAGGCAGCTGCCTACATCGTTTTTAGGATGAGCTGGCCATGATTATTGTACATTGTATGCTCTGTTGCACACTGCACATTTTGACAAATATAGTAGATCATCTGGATATACTATGCATACATGCAGTAATTTTGCATACTGTGCATAATATACATACAAAGTACAAAAAAAAACAAAGAAATCTTGTAAGAGAAGTTTGGAAATAGTAAGAGAAGTAAGTTTGCACACCTACTTGTGATTACAGTTTCAACTAGAGGGGGGCTTTCTCCATCCTGACCCAGAGCAAACACACTGACTGTGTACTCCGCTGTCGGCATCAAGCCAGAGAATGTCATTTCAGTCTGGTCTGCAATTACAAATAAAGGACACACCTACTTAACTCTTGCTTTGACAACATTCCTTATGTACTCTTATACATCAGATAAGCAAAAGAGGGTACACAACAACACAACATTTTTATTGACGGTGATGTCCATTACCAGGAGCCACCACTTCAGAGAAGACAGGTCCCTGTCCATTGAGTGGGATTCCTGTGACTCGATATCCTGAGATGGGGCCTGCTGCTGGGCTCCAGCGCACAGTAATAGTGTTGTCCTTAACGTCAGTCACCTCCATCTCTGATGGCGACTCAATATCTGTTAAAAAAAAAATGAATCTGTTATTTATAACCTTTTGGCTCAAAAATGCTCTTAGCTGAGTGCTGCATCTTCATTTCTACACTGTCTTATGTATGCACATTTTAATGAATACTATGCAGTATACTGTACAGTGTGTACTGCACAGTACTGGGATTCCATTTCGAATAAAGACCTAAACTCTTTTTTGTCCATGTTTCCATAAATCATTAGAAAGTTTGACTGACCAGTCAGCAAAAATCTAAAATGCATGTTCAGTTGCATTGGAGGTGTACCTGTTCTGTGTAGAACATGGATAGGGGTGCTGGAGGCTGGGCTGTCCCCTCTGCCGGTCACAGCGTAAACAGTGATGGTGTAATCAGTGCCTGGACGCAGACCCTTAATGGTGGCAGTGGACTGGGAACCAGGGACAGTAAATTCCTGAGGAGTTTCAAAGCCTCCTGAATGGGATTAATCAGAAAAAGATTCAGCAAACTTAACTAATGGGTTTTACAATTGTTTATTACACAGCTTTCTGGATTGCTCAATACTGATTGGTCAATTCCAGCATTCAGTGGTCAAATAAATAAATAATATTGTTTGATTATTTGGCAGACACTTTGGATAAAAGCGTGTGCCTAATGAATAAATGTAAATGTAAAATTTCTGAATAATGCAAAATACACCCATTCATGGCTGAGGGGGCGATTATGGGGGTTTATTTTGTGATAATGACCAACTGATTGTACATTACACCCTACTTTATGAACTACTTACAGTAGTTCTTTAAAGTGTTTATTTCTTTATCCTGCCTAGGTAACCAAGTGAGCCAGGACAGCCCTCTGAGATTCATTCACCCACCTGACTCCCCGTGTGTGATCCTGTAGTACCTCACAGTGACAGAAGGGGCGTCCCAGCGAACAGTAATGCTGGTTGGTGTTGAGGAAGTAACCTCCAGGTCAGTGGGGGCATCAGAGACTATCAGAGAAATAGTGATGAGGGACAAAAAGTACTATTAAAACCAAGTGAGCTTTAGAGATGTAGGAAATACACTTAGAAGTCAAAAAGCAGGGAAGTGAGGTAATAGCACGTAGTTAAGAAAACAAACATACTGGTAGACTGAGTTCCAGTCAATGGCAGACTCTCGCGGGATCCGCTAACAGCATAGATGTTGATGCTGTACTTGGTCTCGGGGGTCAGGCCTGTGAGAGTGAAATGGCTCCTGGATGGAGGCAGTCTCTCCTCTTTAGCACGCCCACCACTGGTCATTTGGTAGCGGATACGGTACCCAGAGATAATGGCCTGAGGAGCCTGCCAGCGCACGGTGAAGGAGTTGGTGCCAACATCAGAGAACTGCAGACGGACAGGAGAATCCAGGACTGTTGAGTAAAAGGAAGCATGATTTAGTCAACCTCCACAACTGCTAATAGGAACTAATAGACCTCCTTACCAGGTTGAATATGCAGAACACTTGTTAGGTTCTCATTTTTTCAGTCGGCAGGTCAAAGAATATATCTGGAGTTTGGAAAAGGGTTCCAACTCCTTTTGACCAGTGAATTTTCACTGGAATGCCATGATCACTGGCTAGGGATTCCCAAAATCCTTTTATAGTGATTGCACACACAAAGAGCATGCAATCTAGTCCTTTAGCCACTTTATCTATGCAAAAGTCATTATTCAACAGTTTCAGACAACAAACTCACCAGTTCTTTGAGTGCCAATCACAGGTGAGCTCTGTCTCCTCTCATAGACACAAAGCACGCTCACTAGATACTCAGTATTGGGCACAAGATCTAAAAAATAACACAGAAAGACTTGTTACTAATGAGCAAGGATGTTAGCAAGGGGGGGAGGTTGAATGACTCCCTCAACGTCTATGGACCTGATACACACTAGCCCCATCTTTAATTTTTGACAGGAACGACAACGAGAGTGTGACAGATAGACTTAGTCTCTTCAGTGGGTTGAACTGTTATTTAAAGTTTTTGGATCATTCCGCTGATGAAACATTGGGGAAAAAAAAAAACATCTTTCCAAAAAATTTCAGTAGTGAAAAACATGTTGTGGAAATGTTTGTGTGACCGAGGAGCTTCATGTCATTGAAGAGACCGTAAGTCTATCCCTCACAGCCTCTTTTTCATTCACGCCAAAAATCAAAGATGGCGCAACTTTGAATAAGGTCTATGGTGTTTTTGACTTCAGAGGATGAACTGGTGCCAACTCCAACTGTAAGCGTCGGATACTTCATATGCCACTGCCTGAACCTTGGACTTAGGATGGACCCAACCGAACCTCACTGAAATGACCTGCCAGTTGAACTGCGATGCACCTCATCATTTATCTCTGCCTGCATCACCTTTGTATATTGATGGACTACACTCTTGAAATGGAATACATAGACTATAATTTAATTGCCAACAAAAGCCTTCATCAGCCAAATAACAAAGGACAATGCATCTATGTAAACTTCTGCAGTTAATCCAGGATAGAATCTTAAAGTTCATAAAAATATATATATATATATTTTCTTTTCATTTTAAAACAATGGACCTTAACTTTTTCTTAATTTACAAATTTAAAACCATGACTGGCACTGCACACAAATAACTGATATATTTGCATTATATTCATGTTGGTTAGCCAGAGGTGTACTGGCCCACACAGTGAGCCTGGCTTCTCCCAAGGTTATTTTTCCTCCATTAACCAACATCTTATGGAGTTTTGTGTATCTCGCCACAGTCACCTTCAGCTTGCTCACAACTGTAAATACAATTATTATTTAATTATTTAATTCCTATACACATTTTACAATCACATTTAATTAAACTACACAGTGATCACTGTAAGACATTACAGATAGTACAGTTTCATTTTCTATTAATGCATGATTTCCTATAAAGCTGCTTTGAAATGATGTGTGTTGTGAAAAGCGCTGTACAATAAAAATGACTTGACTTGACTTTATGGCCCTGCTAATGAGTGTTAATTTGTGACAGTAAAGACAGGACTGCACAAACAAATATAGATCAATTCTGCTGTAAGTTACATACGGCGAAGAATGACAAAGTCTGCATTTCCGTCCACATTGCGCTCAGTGGTGTCATCGTCATCATCAACTGGGTGATACCGGATGATGTAGTGGTCAATATCAGAGGGTTTGGGCACCTGAGGGACATTCCAGGTCACCAGCATGCTGTCTGCGGTCACATCCCCAAATGACAGATCAGATGGGGCAGGGACAGCTAAGAGAGGATGAGAGACAGGAGAAAAAATATATAAAATTTTAAGGAATTTTAAGCAATCTGTGCCACAGGGGCTTAAAGAGATCAATGTGTGAGCACAATCAACCTCTGGTTTTACAACCTATTTAAAAGTAATGGGGTAAAAGCCACTGGTGGAGGAAATAGTGAGAAAATGAGCACCATCTTGAGAGGTCTAATAAAACAATCTGTTTATGTGCAAAAAGTAGACCACACAGACTGATGCCATGCGAGTCTACATGTCAGTTTTCTTCATCCAAAAGACAGACAAAGTGAGAGCCTTGAAACAAGATACATCTGCTAGTATTTCCTCAATCAGTTTTCAAACAAGGACATGGCTGCCATATATACTTAGACTATGAAATATTGTAACGACAAAGAACAGGAATGTTCAACAAGGTTTGAAGGCACAGGGTTACTGCAGATACAACTAGGCCAACAGTTAATTAAGTTCACAGATCTTACATTCTAATCTATGTAGACTGTTCCAAATGTAAAATACAACAAACTTTATAGTATTCCATTAGGTAGGGCTGACCAGCACTTAAAGGTACACCAATTTTATGATTAAACTGTACAACAATTTATTTATTTTTTGTTCCTGTGTAGTAAGTGTTATTTCCTAATTGCTTATGCCTCAAAAGTATAGAAAATGGCTATTATTCCACACAAACTTTGTTTTTCTGACCAGGACAGTGACATTTTAAAATTTACCTATTTCCAATGAGAAAATGGGCGAATTTGTGTCTTTTCATTCACATAAAGTCAGAACAAAACAACATATGAATCCAAATGAACATGTATTTATACTAAAGTAATATTCAAAGCCGTGCTGGTCCATAATGGTAACAAGTACCCGTCTCTTCCCCTGGCTCACTCGGTGCACCTCAAAGAGGATTACAACAGCATCAAGACCTTTCTGGATGCCTTGAAGTATGATGAGTATGGCTGGGAGGTCATAGGAGACTTCAAAATGGTGGCATCCATGATGGGCTTCCAAGGTGGTACCTCCTATCTTTGCCTTTGGGATAGCAGGGACAGCAGGGATCACCAAGGTGCACTACCACCGGTGGGACTGGCCACAGCGGACCGAGTTCTCTGTGGGGAGGAACAATGTCAAGTGGGAGCCACTGGTGGACCCCTGGAAGGTGCTGATGCCACCACTGCACATCAAATTAGGCCTTATGAAATTGTCAGAGCTCTAGATAAGGAATCGGCAGCCTTCAAGTACCTTCAAGACTTCTTCCCTAAACTGTCTGAGGCAAAGGTCAAAGCCGGTGTCTTCGGAGCACAGATGAAGAAGGATTTTGGATTCATATGTTGTTTTTTTCTGACTTTATGTGAACAAAAAGACACAAATTCACCTGTTTTCTCATTGGAAATAGGTACATTTTAAAATATCACTGTCCTGGTCACAAAAGCAAAGGTTGTGGGGAACAATAGTCATTTTCTATACTTTTGAGGCATAAGCAATTAGGAAATAACATTGACTACCCAGGAACAAAAATTGTGTTACATAGTGTTTTGTTTCACTGGCCTCACAGGTTCTTGGACTTAATATTTTACAATTGTAAATTTGGAGTTTACAGTCAACATGAAAGCAGAAAGGCAAATGTTTTAGTTACAGATGCCACTTTAGAGCTATATAAGTATAAAAGCTGTCTTCATCGCATATGAGTGTACATCATTTTAAACACTTCTGTCAAACATTTTTAAGCTGGAAATGTTACTTTGTGCACCTTTAAAGGGATAGTTCACCCAAAAATTTTAATTCTCTCATCATTAACTCATGCTCATGCCATCCCAGATGTGTATGACTTTCTTTCTTCTGCAGAATGTAAATGAAGATTTTTAGAAGAATATTTCAGCTCCGTAGGTCCATTCAGTGCAAGTCAACAGAGTCCAAAACTTTGTTCAGTTCCAAAAATCACATAAAGAAAGCATAGAAGTAATCCAAATACTCCAGTGGTTAAATCTATACAAGTCTGTTTTTACGATTAATCTCCACTTTCACGTTTACATCTGAAGTCACATGTGGTGCCTGTTTAGTTTCACTTTTACATCTAAAAGTGAAAGTGAAAGTGGAGATTTGGAGTAAAAAAGGACTTAAATATTGTTCTGTTTCTCACCCACACCAATTATATTACTTTTGAAGATATGGATTTAAAAACTGGAGTCATATGGATTACATTCCTTATTTCCTTATTTTGGATTTCTGGAGCTTCAGAAGTCTGTTCACCATTCACTTGCATTGTATGGACCTACAGAGCTGAAATATTCTTAAAAAAATCTTCGTTCATGTTTTGCTGAAGAAAGAAAGTCTGGGATGGCATGAGGGTGAGTAAATAATGTGAGAATTTAAATGTTTGGGTGAACTATCCTTTTTTAAGAAACACACATTTAGCTTTCTAGGTAAACAAATTTGATGGAAAGTTGATCAGTGGAAACAAATTAAATCTTTACCACCACATAATAAAGATTTTAATTGGACTTACCATGGATTTCCATTGTTTTTCAATTATGCTAATTACCCAAACCTTAATTCTAAAATCATCTTTTGATTTCTTTAAGAAGTATAAAAAAGACATTATTTGGTGTCTATGAATCATTTTTCCTTTTAAGACGTGCTCAAAGAAGGCTTTTTTCAGGTTTAGGGGTTTGGGGATTTATTTATTTGCCAGCAATTCTACCGCCAAAAGTATGGTTACAGTAGTTAGACGCATACACATACACGCACCGACCCATGCACACATACACTGTCTCACCTGTTTGTTGGGTGATGGTAATGGGCTCACTCTCTCCATTTTCTGTGACTGTGGTGATGGTGATGTTATAATTGATCCCGGGCTCCAGACCACGCAGAGTATAAAAGCCTGTCGTGGGCTCCACAAGTTCAACAAAGATCGGGACACTGTCCCCAGCGGCCAACACGGTGATGCGGTAGGCAGTGACAACGGTAGAGTTAAGAGGACTCCAGGTGAGGCCAATAGTGGATTCAGTGATGTTGATAAAGTGGAGGTCAGTTATTTTGGGTACATCTGGAGGAGAGAAAGTGCCAGAAGCCCAAAACAGACATAGACAAGACAGAGAGCTGGAGTTAAGTCATCTATCGAGAGAATAGATCCTTCATGGTTCATATTGTAAATGATACCGAACCATGAAGACGAGGGTTAGACATTTGTGATATGAGAATAGCATAATCACAAATTCATCTGTATTGTAATTTGTAATGCATGTAATTTTTTATGTAAAAAAACAACAACTAATCAAAAATGTGATATGAAATTGAGCTCTCATGTACTGTTTGTCAACATTGAAAGCGCAGATGAAAATATCTTGTATACTGTATTCATCTTCTGATTAGGAGGCCGTTAATGTTGACAGCAGAAACATGTTGATTATATTGTTGCTTTTTTTATGTTCTTGTTCTCCATATTTAATGTCTCAAACCAAACAAAAATAGACATTAAAGCAAGTACTGCAATTAAAATACACATGCTTTCACAGTTTATGCATAATTATTGACACAGTTATTGACCTTGAGAATTAAGCACAAATAGGCAATTTGTACCAAGGAATTTTTACTATCAGAGACATCAAATACAATGCATCTTTACCCCTCATGTACAGTAGGTTGAGACCAAACTTTAACATGACTTCTGATTTGATCCATTTCTTGTAACCATTAAGAAGCTCCTACACCTACCCGGAGTCACGGTGGTGGAGACAGGGGTGCTCTCCATGTCATCCTTTACGGTAAACACACTGACATTGTACTCCACTCCTGGACTCAGGTTCTCTAAAGTGCACGAGTTCTGTCCTGCCTTAACAAACTCCTCCACCAAGTTCCCATGCTGCCCTTTGGTGGGGATGCAAGTCACTCGGTAGCCAGTGATGTCTGAGGGAACAGAAAAGTATCGGCAATGTATTACCAAGCAGTACATTTTCAGAGTGAATACACAAACTTATTAGGCCTTGTGCCAGATGTCACCCTAACCCATTATGGTCTTCCTCTGAGTGCATGCTTTGGTCACTTACTATACAAAAGTCAGGTTTCCATCCAAGTTGCGAATTTCATTTAGAAAAAATCTGAATATCGCAAAAACAATTAAATAATAAAGCAGCATTTCCAATTCATGTGTTCAAGACAACAAAATTGTCACTTTCGGGAAAACTGGCAAAAAGGAAAAATGTAAATGGAAGTTGTAGCCACTGGGAAAGCCACAATGGCTGTTGTATTAAATGTGGTAAATTACTTTTTAGTTTAGATGGCTTGCTGAGGCAAAATAACATGATGTTTTGATGCACATCAAGGTATTTATTCAGTAAAAACATTTCCATCATGGTGTATGCATGTCTTCTTATGAAAAATAAAATAAATAAATATAAAAAAAATTCTCCAACCAAGCAAGTTTATTTTAAAGCTAATTTTATCTGCATCTTGGTGTTTCCATACAAAACGTTTCCCCACATTTGAATAAAAAATGTAAAATACATGGATGGAAACTTATAAAGCTTTAAACTGTCAGGTAGCAGTCCGCATCAGTGCGGGCTCAGCAAATTGAGATTGCATTGCATTTGCGAGCACCCATCTGAATCATAAAGTGACAAATGGGACACCCATTCCAAGTTCACAAGTTTGCGCCATTTGGGAAGGCCTTTGAGAGTGGACTGCATATGCTGCATATATCAAATTAACCGTATACACATTTACATTCACATTTATGATAAAGAGCACGCTGCTAACCTGGAGTTTTGTCATCGTTCCATTGAACAATCACTTCTCCCGTGTTTGGGTTGGACTCCAAGTTCAGATCAGTAGGTGGAGAAAGAGCTGTAAACAGATTATAAAAGTCATAAAACAGCAGCACACCTCCACCGACAGTGTGAGAAACTTGCCTCTCACACTCCCAAATCTTTATTCAATCAGTTCAATATCAGAAGAACGATAGCACACTTACGAGTGACCACACGTCGTGTGATGGGGTTGCCGTGCTCATGACCATTAACGATGGGCTGGACGCTGTAGCTGTACTCAACTCCAGGGGTTAGACCGGAGATGACAACACTACCAGACTCTGAGATCACATCCCTAGGGGCTTCTCCACCTTGGCTTGGCCTAACAGTCAACTGCAGAGCAGAATTAGTGTATGAGAGAGTCTTATGGAGTGATCATAGATGAAAATGTATGAAAAAGAACGTTGAAAGAAAGAATGTCAAAAGTCAAACAAGTTGTAAGGTGAGAGTTGGACTGTTTCTCAAAAGTATTTTCACATGTCACGTATGGCCCTTTAAAGTTAAGAATGATGGCCTATAGCTGTGCTTCAGTGCCTCTGGTATGTTTGAACAGTACCTTGTATCCAATTCTAGACACAGGGGTCCAGGAAATAATGATGGAAGTGTCTGTGACATCAGTGTTGAAGTGGGGAGCATTTCTAAATGGCTGAACTGAAAGGCAGAAAATGCAATGTTCAAGACAATGAGATGTATTTTGGGAAAATATCTCCAAATACTCTTATTTTAACAATTCCATTGGGTTGAATTGAACAGAAATGGCCCACTTCACCTTTAAATTCCAATTAAAAGTAGGAACTAGAATTATTCAATGATAAGTCAGGGCAGCTGTGACTAAGTTTGAAACTCACTTGTGGCAAAGGTGGCAGAAGAGCCCTTGCTAAGCACGTTGCCTTTTTCTGCATGCAGAGTGGCAGTGTACTTGGTATCAGGCTGCAAGTTGAGGATGGTGTACTGTGAAAGGCGGGCGGGAATACGCAGCTGCTTGGGGTTCAAACCTTCAACAGTCAGGAAGAGCCTGTAACCTGTGATCCGAGCCCTTGGTGGAGACCAAATGACTATAGCACTGTCTTCAGTAATATTTGTAAGGTGGATATTGGTGGGTGAATCAGGCTCTGTAAATAGAAAGATTTACAGACTTAGTACACATCATATGGCCAACAATAATAGAAAGCCAATAACTTCATGACTGTTCATGATTAGGCAGCTATTCTTGCTGATCCTGACTCTATGAATTACTGCAGTTTATACCACAGCACTGTATGCTTGATTCTGATTGGTTGACATATATTCCGTGGTGTTAATTTTCAATAACTAAATGGTTATTAAGTAGTTCCATGTTACAGTTCCACATTACAGATCAAATATCACTATGCCATGTCTTTCCAAATGATTAAGGTTTAGGTTTCAAATAAATAGAACTTCAAAGAGTCATACAGTCTTCCATAGTAATGGAACCAAGAAAAGACACTGGACAAGGATGTTTGGATGAAGCTTTTTAGCTAGTAATGGTGGCTTAGGCAGCTTCTAAGCAGGATGGTGAATCAGTGGTGTAAGAAAGTAGTTCTACACAAAAGAGCATTCTAGCAATCAAAACCTGAAAAATGTCTTGGGGAAAAAAAATGAATAATTAAAATAATACATGTACATTGTGGAATAAGCAGAATAATTGAATCTGGACCATTGAAGCAGCATTACCACTTTGGGGTGTGCATTAATTTTCAACTAGAAAATAAGTTTTTCAAGACAAACTTTAATGATGGCTTGACAAGTCCTGTCTGAAAGTTTAAAATAGTTCTAAAAGTTTGATGGTTATACAAACAATATAGTAAGACAAACCAGCAGCTGGCTAGATAGTCAGAAAGAATGTTGCATAGACAGACAGACAGAGATAGAGAGTGAGCAACTTAAGAGATGAATTATCTCTGAAGAAATGAATTAGGCAGATACCCCCTGCAAATTTGTGTCAATGCGTCACTGTAAGACTTTTAAGGGATTTCTTAAATTTTCGATCATCCTGTGTGAAAAGAGTCAGTCTGAAAAGTCTGATCAGTTAGAAAAGACATAACACACTATTCCAGAACAGTCTGAAGGTCTGTGTAGAGTTTGGTGGATGTAGCTTGAAAGCTCTAGGAGGAGTTAGTTTTGATTTTGGTTTCAACCAAGTTTATAGAATAACAGTAAGTTTCCAACATAATAATAGTCCCCCCATAGGCCTATTTAATTTTTCATGATTTAAAAACAAAGCTGTGAGAGATAGACATTGTGTTCAATAGGTTATACTGTTTAATATCTTTGTGTCAGTTGTTCAGCTGACGAAACATTAAAACTAATCCAGTTGACAAAAAACTCCAGAAAGCACAGGTTGTGATAAATGGATGCAATCTAGAACATTTCGATAATATAACCCATTGCACATTCTTCACATCTATCCCTCGCAGCTTCATTTTCAATCACAAAAATGTGCATATGGCGTCTACCTAGACAAAGGTCTATTCAACAGTCCGTCATCAATTATTCCATACGTATCTTTGCAAATCATCTTTGATTATTTACTCTCTTCTCCACTCACTTGTAGCTTGTTTTCCAACCAGGGGCTCGCTCTCCTCCCCTGATCTGAGAGCAAAGATGAAGAAACGGTAAAGGGTTCCAGGTTGGAGGTGTGTGATCTCAGCATAGGCGTTGCGTGTTACAGGAAGCTGGATTTCTCTCACCGTCAGCCCATCTGAACCCGCCACAGACACATGGTATCCAGACACATCTGTGGATGGACTGGTCCAAGTGATGGTGATCTTAGAATCAGACACCTCGAAGAACTGCAGATCAGTTGGGGAGGGGACTTCCTCTGTGGGTGGAAAATCGTATGTCACCAAACTCTTTCTAGTTTTAATTAGTCTACAATGGATAAAAGTTGGTTAGGCTGGCCTGATTTGATGATTTTAGAGAAATTTTGGGCACTTTTCAGGCTGGGAGACTAGCTGACCAAACAGCTAAACATCAGACTGGCCAGGCTGGAAGACAAACAAGATTAGCTTGAACCAGCTAAGACTCCCAAGCTACCTTAGGTTAGTGCAAGATGTTTCTTTTTGTTCTTTTGCAGGGTATTAGGATTCATCCCATCACTTTAAGGAAAAAGCATGTCATTCTCAACTATACGCAATTCTGACCTTCCTCTACCTTCTGAGTCATCAAAAGAGATTTCAGATTACACTGAGCTACAGTATATCCAAACAAAGGTTTAACATATCATAGCTCATTTAGACCAGGGTATCTGCAGGTTCGAAGGAATACATTAAGACTTTTTAAGACTTTTTAAGGCCAAATAAAATAACAACTTAAGACCACTTTCACAATCAAAAAACACATTCAATAATTAATTAGCAGGTAAATACAAAACCACTGAGGCTACTTGGATGTCTATGGACATGTTTTTATATTTTATTGTGCATTTATGTGTTTTCTTTTTTAAAATAATATAACACAACATTAAAACTCTAAATGAATTAATTATGAATGCATGTAGCCTAATGTAGCCTTTATTGTGACCCTTCTCTTCTCTTGTTTTCCAGCAAGACGTGACGCAATAAACCTTATTCACAGTAGCACCATGTCTGATTTTTAATGGAAATGGAAACGAGATTGTGAGGGATAAACTTACAGTCTCTTCAATGGCATGCACGGTATAAATCTGTAAAAAGCTCCAAGATCACATCTAATTTTCCACAACTCATGTTGTCTGGAGTTTTTTGTCTACGGAGTCTTCTTGAAAAGATACTTTTTCAATGTTTGTCTGCGAAAAGATCCAAAAACACTTTAAACTGCAGTACATCTCATCGAAGAGACTGTACTCTATCCCTCAAAGCCTCATTGTCATTCTCGTAAAAAATCCTATATGGCGCTGCTGTGAATAAGGTCTAGCATGTGCTGAATAACATTTATATTTCTTTTCTTGGCAGATACCTTTAACAAATACTTTAACAGGTAGTTAAAGGGCAGTTCATTTAAATATGAAATTTCTGTCATCACTGCTCACCCTTGAGTCTGTATGAATTTTTCTCTGCCGTGGAACAAAAAAGGAAATGCTAAACAATTTATTCTCAGTCACCATTAACAGTCACTGCATCTTTTTTCATTCAATGTAAGTGAATGGTGACTGAAACTCCCTAATATCTCCTTTTGATATCCACTGAAATAAGAAAGTCATACAGGTCTGCAACAGCATGAAGGTAAATGACAATTTTCATTTTTGTGGTAAATATCTCAAATAAAAGACAAAACTCTCAGTTACCTTAAAAATGGCCTTTTAAAGTTGACAAGATGTATTGAAAATGTTAACAGATTAAATGAAAGAGAACTGTGCTGAATAATTAGTTTTGATGTATATTGAAAACAGATTAGATACTAAATACTACATATAGATAATATATTTTCATATTATGTATTTTATTATATTATAATATTTATATAATTATATTATTATAGTTTTGTACATTATAAAAAAAACAAATAATTGACTGATTCAGATGGCAGAGAAAATACCTGTAAATGTCAGATGGAGCTCTAGAGAGATGGAGATGAGAGATGTAACAGGTGTAACTCTGCAGCTGAGTAGTTCTGTTAGCTTTACAATTCTTGTCAAAAGTGATGTCAAATAAGGAGGCGTCACGATTTGAAAGGCATCAAAAGATGCTCCAACCTCGCGTGCTTGCAAATTGCAACATTGACAGCTTTGTCGATTATAAACAGGAGCGATAGTGTTAGCGCATTGCTCGCTTACAGAGATGCAGAACAGCGGCATTTGCATTTCAGATGAACAGGTTTGTGAAGATTTATACATGTGTAACATTGTAAATTCAGTAAAAATGCCCTTGCTTGCACTTCCCTGCGTGACTCAAGCATCAGCTACTAAATGATGGCTGCACGAGAGACAGACAGAGAGAGAGAGAGAGAGAGAGAGAGATGGGGGGGGGGGGGGGGGGTTGACTTGCGCAGATTCTGCTGTTTTAAGCGTATCCTTTATTCACGCCCCAAAATTTAAGCCCTCAGCAAACAAAATGTAAGACTTCTTGTAATTTATTTAAGATATTTAAGACTTTTTTTGGCCTTAAGTTTTATTTAAAATTAAAAAAAATAAATGTTATTTATTTTAAAAAGTAAATGTAAGACTTTTTAAGACTTTTAAGGACCCGCAGGTACCCTGTAGACATGGCAGTCTGTGTTTACCATTCGGTAAAACTTCTAATCTGAGTAGAGGAATCCAGACACCCTACCAGCAGACCAGACAGCATAACAGGGATAAGAATAATAGACTTTCAGATAGATTGTTTATTTTAGACCAGTAAAAATATATCAGCAGACATCAAAAACTTTATTATAAGCTTGTCATAATAGGAGCTGAAGTGCTTGTTGAAGCGTTTTTGTAGCATTTGCACCACTGATATGACAAAGCACAGAAAAATCAGAATAAAGGTCAACGTGGGTTAACATCTCCTTATGCTAAACATCTCCTTATCATGAGTTGCAATGTTTGCTGATTTGCTAGATCGGAATGAAACAGACAGACCTCTGATGTTCTTTCCCTGCCATTCCCCATAAAATCAAAATCCACACACTCTCGACATATTACCCTATTAGGATTCACAGGCATTTGGACTTCTATAAGCTGACTCAACTCAAATGTGATCTTATCTTTGGGCTGCCAGACAAAACACATATATCTACTCAAAAGAAAACAACAAAAGTCATTTATGGCTTGATGACATCATCCCATGTTTCCACTGCAGCACAGGGATCACATTTCAGATAGTTAGTTCAATTAAGCTATTATATTCAGAAGTGTCCCAACACAATGATAGAGGTAAAGCAGTGATCACATTTTGTTATTAACAAAAAGTATACATTGTATATGGGTGAGTCTCACGAAACCTGTCAAGAACATTTTCAGGTTATATTTCACTGCAAAATTAAAAGAAATAAATTAGAATACATTTTTTTTTCTAAAATAAAATAAAGCCTAATTTTAAGACCATTACGATCTTTCGCATTTTGACATTACTTTCATGACAATTAAATACATACTACTGTAATGTCTACAAAAACAAATCTCATTACTATAATGCAAAAAATAAAAAAATACATCTTATTTAAATTGTAAAGTTTACACATTATTTACTCCCTTTAATTTATGTTGGTTTAAATAAATAATAAAAAAAATTAAAAAATAAAAACATTGCTTTATTGTGCTTTATAAAGGTCCTAAAAATGGGCTTAATTTTCTTTAAGCAAAATATAATTTATTTTTTTAAAACCCATATAGTGATTGTGTACTGTACCTGTCAGTGGCTCCCCAGCAGTTGTAACCTGAACAAATACAGGCTCACTCTCCAGACTCTCTTCTACTGAGTAGATACTGATGTTGTAGAGCAGACCAGGGTGAAGGTCACCCAGGGTCACTGAGGTGGCAGTGTTAGGCAGGTTCAGCTCAGTGCTGCCAGAGCTACCTTCTTCAGATGGTGTGTAAACCACACGGTAGCCTAAACAAACAAAATATATACAGTATTTGTCAGTATTTGTCTTCAGGTGACAATGTTTTGTGTTTTTAGAGACAACTCATGTTTACCCGTGATGGGAGTCAGAGGTTTAGACCAGCTGATCACAATGGCGGTCTCCCCCACATCCTCCACTTTATGGTCAGAAGGGGCATCAGGAGCTAATGAAACAGACCAAATATAAGCCAAGATCACATCAGAAGATGAAATATGATACAGTCAAATACTGTATGTAAGAGCATTTGTCAGTGGACGATGCTGTGAAAGAGTGTTAAGACAACATGAAATCAAAAGGGACCCTTTTTACTTTCTCAATAAACAGTATGTACCTGGTCTTATTGTGCATGATCATTGCATGTCGTTATATATATATATACACTCACTGGCCACTTTATTAGGTACACCTGTACATCTACTCATTCATGCGATTATCTAATCAGCTAATCATGTGGTAGCAGTGCAATGCATAAAATCATGCAGATGCGGGTCAGGAGCTTCAATTAATGTTCATATTTACCATCAGAATGGGGGAAAAAATTTGATCTCAGTGATTTTGACCGTGGCAAATTGTTGGTGCCAGATGGGCTGATTTGAGTTTTTCTGTAACTTCTGATTTTCACGCACAACAGTCTCTAGAGTATATAGAGGATGGTGCAAAAAACAAAAACATCCAGCGAGCAGCAGTTCTGTGAGCGAAAATGGCTTGTTAATGACCGAGGTCAGAGGAGAATGGCCAGACTAGTCCAAGCTGACAGGAAGGTGACCACACGTTACAACGGTGCTATGCAGAAAAGCATTTCTGAACAAACAACACTTCGAACAATGAGGCGGATTGGCTACAGCAGCAGAAGACCATGTCGGGTTCCACTTCTATCAGCCAAGAACAGAAAACTGAGGCTGCAATGGGCCTGCCATCTGTGTACCTCAGCAGAAATCCAGATTTGTCAGACCAGGCGATGTTTTTGCTATCGTCTACCATCCAGTTGTGGTGAGCCTGTGCTCACTGCAGCCTCGGTTTCCTGTTCTTAGCTGACAGTAGTGGTACCCGGAGGGGTCTTCTGCTGCTGTAGCCCATCCGCCTCAATGTTTGATGTGTTGTATGTTCAGAAATGCTTTTGGTTATTTGAGTTACTAGGGGTGTAAATCGGACGTTTCATCACGATACGATCTTATATCGATTCTCTTGGCCTGCGATCCATATTTGCCGATACTTCAAAGTCTGCCACGATACGATTTCGATTTGATTCGATTCAGGGCCCTGCGATCGATATTCCGATATTATGTGCCTATTTTACACAATCAATTAAAACAATTTTGCCCTCAAATGCAACCAAAATATAATTTGAATATTTTATTAAGCTCTCTGAAAAGTGCAAATTTGGTATCCACATTGGGACATCCACAACAAAATAAGGTACTTCAGATGTTGAAAAAAATTATACAGATAATAATATTTAAAAACAAAGGTCACACACAAGTGATCATCAATCGTTTGATTACAGCTTATTTTTCAGTTTAATCCAATTCAAAGTACTTACATACCTATAGACACTATCCGTGCATTATCCATACAACTTCCACAGTTGTAATGAAAAATTCTGTTACAGTTAACTGGGATAGATGTTAGTAAGGGTGTTGATGTGTAAAATATTATAACTGATGCTGGAGCACTCTGACCCCAGCCTAGCTGGGATATGTGAAAAAAAAGAATTTCACTGTATATGTGCAAATGTATAATATGTGATAAATAAATAAAAATTAATTAAATTAATTGGAGCTGAGCAGGTGATTTCTCTTTCCATCATTAGTGCTGTTCAGACTGTCGGCATTGTCAAGATGTTTCACATGATGGTTGAACTGCTCCATGGTACTTTTAAATAGCAAATTCTCATGTAAAATTCAAAAGTCGCACGCGCAACGATATCAATGGAAGCCCGAATTAATCGCGCATGTGAGCCGCTCTGCGTTTGTCATGAGAGTTCACATTTTAAGGAAAGCCCTGTTGACGTGCTCGCACTGATCCTGTCACTGGAGCTCAGGTTTCGTGGGAAGCCTGGTTGACACGCGCGCACGGATAGCAGAGCGCAATTTGGCTTCACAGATCCTGCACATCCGTGCCCCACATGAAAAGTGTATTTAGCGCTCATAAAGTGAAATTAATGTAATACGGTTGCTTCATTGCCTCACGGAAATGCGTACGGGCATGGCTGACATGAGAGTATTAAAATAAAGGTACATCTTAAAAAAAATCTATATCGATATTTACGTGTTGTATCGATAACATTGGATCGTTGGTTATTGGATCGATGCATCGATCCAGATCGATGAATCGTTACACCCCTATGCGTTCCTGTCACCTTCCTGTCAGCTTGGACCATTCTCCTCTGACCTCTGTCATTAACAAGCCGCTCGCTGGATGTTTTTTGTTTTTCCGCACCATTCTCTATACACTCTAGAGACTGTTGCACAAAAAAATCCCAGGATATCAGCAGTTACAGAAATACTCAAACCAGCCCATCTCGCACCAACAATCATACCACAGTCAAAATCCCTGAGACCACATTTTTCCCCATTCTGATGCTTGATGTGAACATTAACTGAAGCCCCTGACCCATATCTGCATGATTTTATGAATTACACTGCTGCCACACGATAGGCTGATTAGATAATCACATGAATAAGTAGCTGTACAGGTGTACCTAATAAAGTGGTCGGTGAGTATATATATTTTCTTTTTATTTAGATGTAAATCGTGACCTGGACATGTTTCTGCGTATAACCTATATAGTGTAGATTGTGTACTGTACCTGTCAGTGGCTCCCCAGCAGTTGTAACCTGAACAAATACAGGCTCACTCTCCAGACTCTCTTCTACCGAGTAGATACTGATGTTGTAGAGCAGACCAGGGCGAAGGTCACCCAGGGTCACTGAGGTGGCAGTGTTAGGCAGGTTCAGCTCAGTGCTGCCAGAACTACCTTCTTCAGATGGTGTGTAAACCACACGGTAGCCTAAACAAACATAAAGTTTTGCATTTAACTACTGTTCCCAGAAGGAGGGAAACGAGGTACAACACACCGAGTTTGGGAAATCGCACTCTTGCATACTCTTACTGAAGATACCTCTATTTACGCCTGAAAGGCAATTGACACAAGGCGATGCTGGGTAGCCACGCACACCCAGCAAAGACCTCCACAAACAGTGCCCAGAGAAGTGAGCGTAAACTCACAACCCATAGGACAGTGAAACTGAAGGGACGCCTTGCTGTGAAATGCGTAAATGTTATTGCACTGGGTAGACATGCGTTTGGGCTTAGCCACAATCACAGCTGACCAGGACGAGCGTGAGGTGTTCGTTCAGCGAGGCAAAGAGCTGAAGAACAATGGGGATGATGCAGGTGGTGGTATGTGTATACCAGCTGGGTGTGCGGACTACCCGGTGTCGCCTTGCATCATTGGCCTTTCTGGCGTGAATAGAGGTGTCTTCATTGAAGGGTACGCGAGAGCGCGATTTCCCATACTCAATGTGATGTACCAAGTGAACCGACTGAATTGGAACAAGATATATACAGTACTTGTCAGTTTTTGTCTTCAGATGACAATGTTTTGTGTTTCTAGAGACAACCCTTGTTTACCCGTGATGGGAGTCAGAGGTTTAGACCAGCTGATCACAATGGCGGTCTCCCCCACATCCTCCACTTTATGGTCAGAAGGGGCATCAGGAGCTTATGAAACAGACCAAATATAAGCCAACAAGATCACATCAGAAGATGAAATGTGATACTGTCAATACTGAATGTTAAAGCATTTGTCAGTGGAAGATGCTGTGAAAGAGTGTTAAGACAACATGAAATCAAAATGGACCCCTTTTACTCTCAATATATATACTAGGGCTGCAACTAACAATTATTTTGGTAATCGACTAATCTAGCGATTTTTAGAATGATTATTCGACTATTCGGGCGATTATTGCAACGATTAATCATTAGCTCTTAACTGATTATTCAGCTTGTGCCCAACTTAAAAGGTTGTATTAAACATGCTTGCTAACAATAAAGCGGACAAAATCATCTTTTAAAAATACCTCTAAATGACATTCACTGAATTAAAGAAAAAAAAAAACTTTTTATTAAGTTTAATTCAGTAAACAAATTCACTGCAAAAATCTTATTGTTATCAAGTGTTTTTGCCTTGTTTTCCATTTAAATTGTCTAAAAATAAATTTACTTGAGACGAACATATAAGATATTTAGACTTGCTTTAAGAGAATAGATCTTAAATATAAGTGTATTTTGTATATAAGTGTATTTTTTCACTTGGTTATACTTCTGCGAGTGCAGTAAAGAAAATATACTTATATTCAAGATCTATTCTCTAAAAACAAGTCTAAATATCTTATATGCTGCTTCTCAGATGAATGCATCTTTTTATAAAGGATTTTTAGATATTTTAAAATATTTGTATTTTTAATATTATATCCAACATTCTCAGATAACAATTTTTTTCTTCTGCAGTATAGCTGTTTAAGTAAATGTATGTTGTTTTAAAAAGAGTTTTAGATATTTATATTGGAAAACAAGCCAAAACAAATCAAAAACATATTTTGTTGCAGTGTATAATGGGGCGAAGACTACCTCTCTCACCTTTTTGTTCACTTCAATCCATCTTTAACTAAAAAAAAAATGAACTCTCTCTTATTAATAAAGCTGCGTATTGCCAATTTTCTGCATGATAAAAATGCACAGTGACATATATTATGATTCAATAAGTCGCGAGCCATCACGTTATAATCTTGCTGCATTAAGCATGCGCACTCGAAGGATGAGCATCCCAGCTCCAGAGTGTGCCTCAGCCAGGTGCAGTTTCAATCTCTCCCCCTTAGATCGGGACACTTCGCACAACTCATAGAAGAGGTGCTGACTGCACAGAGAAATGCCAGTTTTGGAGTTTGTAGTTATTTACAAGACCTGCTTCCTTATTATTTGAACTTTAATAAAGCTATAACACATTAAATACAACTGCATTAAAGATGTAACGCCGGGGTGTTTCCTTTAAAGACGCTCCACACGCAAGTTTTGCTTCAGCGGAGCGGCAGCTCCAGCTCCGCTTATTCCACAACGAGAGTGCTTCTGTATTTACTTATTTTGTATTTTTGTATAATTCCCTCATACTTTGCGATATACATCACCTGAAGCTGTGAAAGTTTAGAGTGCATCTGGACTGTGAGTTGTGTTTTCTTCCACTCCTCAGTCAGGTGCGAGCTGAAGTGCTGCTCTCGCGTACCATCATTAGTGGCATATGATATCATGTTACGTTAAATGACATCAAACGACTATTCGACAACGAAAGTTTTTGTCGACAATTGTTTAATTTCGACGTTGTCAATAATGTTGACTAATAGTTTCAGCTCTAATATGCACCTGGTCTTATTGTGCACGATCATTGCATGTTATTCCAAAGACATAATATGTTTACATAATCTTTCATCACAATATAATATCTTTCTACACCTCTGAAACAACTTTTGCTTTTATGCTGACACAACCAAGGCTGTGTGGGCAGGGAAATATAATATTATACAATAATATATAAATATTATTTATTTATTTATTTTTATGTAAATCGTGACCTGGACATGTCTTAGCATATAATCCATACAGAGATTGTGTACTGTACCTGTCAGTGGCTCCCCAGCAGTTGTGACCTGAACAAATACAGGCTCACTCTCCAGACTCTCTTCCACTGAGTAGATACTGATGTTATAAAGCAGACCTGGTTGAAGGTCACCCAGGGTCACTGAGGTGGCAGTGTTGGGCAGGTTCACCTCATTGCTGCCAGAACTACCTTCTTCAGATGGTATGTAAACCACACGGTAGCCTAAACAAAGAAGATACAAACTTGTCAGCATTTGTCTTCATTGTATAAATTCTGTATAGGAGACAGTGACAATTGTAATGTTTTGTGTTTCTCAAAACAGCCCGCATTTACCCGTGATGGGAGCAAGAGGTTTAGACCAGCTGATAACAATGGCGTTCTCCCCCACATCCTCCACTTCATGGTCAGAAGGGGCATCGGGAGCTATAGAAACAGACCAAACACAAGACAACAAGATGACATCAGAAGATGAAACATGATGACATAGATCAAGAAAGACAAAGAGGAAAAAATGCTCACCTGTGGTCTGAGAAGTGGTAAGGATCAGATTAGGCTCCCCTTGGTTAGTCACTTCATACACATTTACTGTGTACTTCCTGCCAGGGAGAAGATCACTGATGTTCACTGATGTAGCCGTATGAGGCAGATCTAGAAATGGATAAACAATTTAGCACCACAGCACCAAGAATCATTTGGTACATTCAAGTTCTACAAATCAATGTAGGCCAAAGGTAGACCAATGAACCACTGAAACCACACTTCAGCTGACCCAAGACAATGGGCTGTCCAGTCTGCCCTCCCTCTTCACTCAGCTCATATTCCACCCTGAACCCAGACACTGTGTCTGATGCAGACATCCATGAGATGACAAAGCTGCTGGACGTGATCTCAGTTACAGATTCAGAGGTGTCCACCACCGGAGGGGGGTGCGTGATCTCTCCCTCAAAGGTTGCCACTAGGGAAGAAAAGAAAAAGAGAACATTATTCAAACTGCTATGAAACGGCAGTTAACAAGCCATCATTACCAAGCCGTTTTGACCCACAGAACTGCTGCTCGCTGGATGCTTTTTGTTTTTCACACCATTCTCTATACACTCTAGAGTCTGTTTCACGTGAAAATCCCAGGAGATCAGCAGTTACAGAAATACTCAAACCAGCCCGTCTGGCACCAACAATCATGCCACGGTCAAAATCACTGAGATCACATTTTTCCACATTCTGATGGGGAATGTGAACATTAACTGAAGCTCCTGACCCGTATCTGCCTGATTTTATGAATTATACTGCTGCCACATGATTGGCTGGTTAGATGATTGCACTAATAAGTAGGTGGACAGGTGTACCTAATAAAGTGGTCGGTGAGTATATATTTTTTTCTTTTTATTTCGATGTAAATCGTGACCTGGACATGTTTCCGAGTATCACCTATATAGTGTAGATTGTGTACTGTACCTGTCAGTGGCTCCCCAGCAGTTGTAACCTGAACAAATACAGGCTCACTCTCCAGACTCTCTTCTATCGAGTAGATACTGATGTTGTAGAGCAGACCAGGGCGAAGGTCACCCAGGGTCACTGAGGTGGCAGTGTTAGGCAGGTTCAGCTCAGTGCTGCCAGAGCTACCTTCTTCAGATGGTGTGTAAACCACACGGTAGCCTAAAAAAACAAAAAGTTATGCATATAACTACTGTTCCCAGAAGGAGGTAAACGAGGTACAACACACTGAGTTTGGGAAATTGCACTCTTGTGTACTCTTACTGAAGACGCCTCTATTCATGCCTGAAAGGCCACTAACGCAAGGCGACTCCAGGTAGCCACGCACACCCTACAAAGACTTCCACAAACAGCGCCCAGAGGAGGGAGCGTAAACTCACAACCCATAGGACAGTGAAACTGAAGGGACACCTTGCTGTGAAATGCGTGAATGTTTTTGCTCTAGGTTGATATGCATTTGGGCTTAGCCACAATCACAGCTGACCACGACGAGCGTGAGGTGTTCATTCAGCGAGGCAAAGAGCTTAAGAACGACGGGTATGACGCAGGCGGTGGTATGTGTATACCAGCTGGGTGTGCAGGGCTACCCGGAGTCGCCTTGCGTCATTGGCCTTTCTGGTGTGAATAGAGGTGTCTTCATTGAAGGGTACGCGAGAGCACGATTTCCCATACTCGATGTGATGTACTGAGTGAACCGACTGAATGGGAACAAGATATATACAGTACTTGTCAGTATTTGTCTTAAGATGACAATGTTTTGTGTTTTGAGAGACAACCCTTGTTTACCCGTGATGGGAGCCAGAGGTTTAGACCAGCTGATCACAATGGCGGTCTCCCCCACATCCTCCACTTTATGGTCAGAAGGGGCATCAGGAGCTAATGAAACAGACCAAACACAAGCCAACATGACCACAAGAGAAGATTAAATATAATACAGTCAAATGCTGTGTGTAAGAGCATTTGTCAGTGGAAGGTACTCTGAATTAGTGTTAAGACAACATGAAAATCAGAAGGGACACTTTTTACTCTCAATATATGTGCCTGGTCTTATTGTACACAATCATTGCATGTTATTATATACTTTTTAATGTAAATCATGACCTGGACATGTTTCCACATATAACCCATATAGTGATTGTGTACTGTACCTGTCAGTGGCTCCCCAGCAGTGGTGACCTGAACAAATACAGGCTCACTCTCCAGACTCTCTTCCACTGAGTAGATACTGATGTTGTAGAGCAGACCAGGGCGAAGGTCACCCAGGGTCACTGAGGTTGCAGTGTTAGGCAGGTTCAGCTCAGTGCTGCCAGAACTACCTTCTTCAGACGGTGTGTAAACCACACGGTAGCCTAAACAAAGATGTATATACTTTTAAGCATTTGTCTTCAGCGTATAATTTGTGTATGGGTGAATGTGACATAACTGTAATGTTTTGTGTTAGACAGCCCATGTTTACCCGTGATGGGAGCCAGAGGTTTAGACCAGCTGATAACAATGGCGGTCTCCCACACATCCTCCACTTCATGGTCAGAAGGGGCATCGGGAGCTATAGAAACAGACCAACACAAGATAACAAGATGACATCAGAAGATGAAACATGATAACATAGAATAAGAAAGACAAAGAAAAAAAGGCTCACCTGTGGTCTGAGAAGTGGTAAGAATCAGATTAGGCTCCCCTTGGTTAGTCACTTCATACACATTTACTGTGTACTTCCTGCCAGGGAGAAGCTCACTAATGTTCACTGATGTAGCCGTATGAGGCAGATCTAGAAATGAAAAAACAAGTTAGCACCACAACACCAAGACTCATTTGGTACATTCAAGTTCTACAAATCAATGTAGGCCAAAGGTAGACCAATGAACCACTGAAACCACACTTCAGCTGCACATACTGACCCAAGACAATGGGCTGTCCAGTCTGCCCTCCCTCTTCACTCAGCTCATATTCCACCCTGAACCCAGACACTGTGTCTGATGCAGACATCCATGAGATGACGAAGCTGCTGGACGTGATCTCAGTCACAGATTCAGAGGTGTCCACCACTGGAGGGGGGTGCGTGGTCTCTCCCTCAAAGGTTGCCACTTAGGGAAGAAAAGAAAAAGAGAACATTAGTCAAACTGCTATGAAACGGCAAAAATTTAGATGGCTTCCAAACATTGGACTTTTCGATTCAGTGTCTTTTAATTCATTGATTCATTGATTCATTCTGTACAGTATTATCAATCAATTCACTCCTCTAAGTCTATGTCCCAACTGGCTCTCTGTGGTCAATGAACGAGAGGTGCCTAGTGGTCCCATCCGAAGAGGCATATAGTCTATTTCACGATCATTCACTTTCTTTGTTCCTCTGTGGTGGAATGAGCTTCCAACCTCCACACGAACTGCTGATACCATCTCAGCATTCAAGAACCAGCTGAAAACACATTTGTTCCACGAGCTCTTAACCAGTCAACACTAAATGCACTTACTATTTAACAATAAAATAAAAAAAATCCTTGTCTGTCTCTTTCTGCGCTAGCATCTATACTACGCCACTTTGAGAACTTGGCAGTGTGATAATGAAGATATTGTTGAACTTAAGCAATCTGTATGACAAATTGCTTAAGTTCCTCATTTGTAAGTCACTTTGGATAAAAGCATCTGTTAAATGACTAAATGCAAATGTATTGCACAAAAACCTTTTTTGGAATTTTTACTAACTCTGCACTACTGTGAATTTTTCTAAATAACACATTTTAGAATATATATTTTTTATTGTATTGTATTAATTTTTTTTACTGTACTGTATGGCAATGTTCCTATTCTGTGTTGAATGATGTAATGCCTAAATGTCCTCCAAGGGATTAATAAAGTACCATCCTATCCTCCTATTCTATCCTACGCAATGTCATCAATGAATGTGACGATGATAGCCAGCCACACAGGTGATGACCTACAGGAGCCATAGGTGGTGGTGAAGTCAAAGCGAGTGACTTCTCTACGTCCGAAGTGCAGAATGCTGATGAGTTGACCCTCGTAGGTGATTCCTGGCTTCAGTCCAGCGATGGTATAAGAGTTCAGATGGCCTGGAATAGTGACCTCCATCCACTGGTTATGGGTGTTTTTCTATTCAGAAATGAGTAAGTTGCAGCTCAATAGACTCCCTAACACAATCACATACTATTGTTTTGGCACAAGAACATATTGGGTACAGGAATGTAAAGTGTACAGCGGCTCAGAAGAGGCTCACCTGTCTCCATCTGAGTATGTACTGTGTGATGTGCGCAGAAGATGGGGCATTCCATTGGATGGGGTGTGAGTTGGGCTGGTTGCCAGATTCTGTTATAATCACCTGGACTGGACGATGACCACCTGATATACAGTATACAGACATGAGGATCTCAATCAATATAATTGTACAGGGCACCAAACAGGGTTCCAAAGATATTTGATATTTAAATCTATTTGGAGCCAAGGGCTTCAGCATTTTATAATACACATACTCTCAGCCACCCTATGAGCCACCCACACTTTTCTCACTGACCGTCTGATGCATATTGCTAATAAACAAACAAACTATAAAGTACTTTGTTGAGTACCATTCTAAGCTCTATTCTGATTGGCTGACTTCACACAACTTCAGTTATGGGCACACAGGATTTTTTATCAGTCCATCTGGAAACAAAGTGGAGTTAACAAGGTATCATTGTTGATTCAACAAGTACTTTTGAGCATGAAATATCACTGTATTGTTCCCAGTTTTTATGAAGTTAGTGGCCTCAAATAAAAGATATTAAAAGTTTTGTTTGAGGGAAGTTGTTGTTTTGTTAAATAAACTGTACTTTTGGATGGGCAACCATTTGAAGAGACATCTGTGCCATTAATTATTTATTGTCTGTTTTTAAACAGAAGTCTTTTATATAATAATTTTAAGATAAATCTGCTCCTAAATGAACAATGCTCTACTTTTGATGAATTACTGCTCATACAGCATTTATTAAATAAAATGAAATTGCATTTTTAAAAGCTATAAGCCATTTAATATGTTATCTGCCTTTTCCAACAGCTTAGTTATTGGTATCAGCAAAATCCATAATCAGTGGACCTTTAGACCTTATGAATTAATACTGTTTAAGTCTGGCTACACAAAACTGTAGAACACTATGCAAATAACTCTCAATGCTAATACTATAAAAACAACAAATACTGGTTATAATACAGCAGAGAGTATCTGAACAGTGCTTGCATAACAACTGGATACTGAGCAAAAATCAAATGACTGAATTAAGCATGTCAGAGGTGTTCTAGCATGATACTGTGGTCTGTTCCTTTTCGGAGACACTGTAATGGGAAAGTTACAGAGGTGTAATCAAGATCAGACCCTCCAAGACCCAGACCAAGACCAATACTAGACCCCCTAAGACCCAGACCAAGACTTGACCTCTCGAGACCCAGATCAAGACTAGACCCTTCAAGACCCAGATCCAGACCAAGACCTATCCTCCAGACAAAAACCTGTCGGTCCAAGAACCAGTAGGTAAACTTTAATGAACCAAGATGCTGAATTTATTGCAGCAATAATTTATAATATTCAGCAGTTATTTTTTTAACACCTTTTCATTTATTTTACTTAATTGAACAAGAAACAATAATTCAACAATCAAACTTTACCACCTTTTCGTTTCAGGTTTTCCCCATGACAATTAATAAAAGAAAAGTGTAAATATAGTGTAAGTATGTAAGTAATGTAAGTAAATAAACTTTATTAAATAATTGTGTTTCATATTCGTTATTAATATAACAAAATAACAATGTTTATTTTTAAAAATCACAGACATGTCTGTTGAGAGCATGAATGCAACGGCCAATCAGAGGTGTTTATGTTTCCACTGGCGCAGAAAACGTCTGCTCACCCCCACTCAACAGGCTAGATAGCTATCACTTTGGGTGTGTGTTTGTAAAATATAAAGCCAGTGTGTTTTGTCTATCATTGTTTTCAGAATATGATCAGTATTATCATCTTATATATGTGTGATTACAATTGGAAAGATGCCAGCTTAGTTTTCGAACACCCACAATGCACAAACATTGTTGATTTATTACACTTTTGCTTACCCATCCTAAGAATTGCCACAATGAATGCATGCAATCATCATTTGAAGTCTGTTTAAAGTCAGAAATATACACGATGTTGTGATTAGAGCACTGAATCTAGCAGAAACCCCAGCATTAAAGGCATATTTTAACCGCTTACGACAGACATCACTGCTTTCAGCTCACAGCGATTGGCTGCCGCACGTAGTGTTCATTTTAGGACATTCTCAGACCACAGTGTCATTTCTCAGACATCAGATTAAAAGGGTTCAGGTCTCAGGAAAAACACTGTCATGCCCAAGGTCTTGTACAATAAGGCATCATACCAAACTGCCTCAGACCAAAAGACATCAGACTAAAAGGCATCGGACCAAAAGGCATCGGACCAAAAGGCATCGGACCAAAAGGCATCGGACCAAAAGGCATCGGATCAAAAGGCATCAGACCAAAAGGCATCAGACCAAAATATATTAGACCAAAAGCCATCAGACCAAAAGCCATCAGACCAGAAGATATAAGACCAAAAGCCATCAGACCAAAAGGCATAAGACCAAAAGATATTAGACCAAAAGCCATCAGACCAAAAGGCATCAGACCAAAAGATATCAGACCAAAAGATATCAGACAAAAAGGCATCAGACCAAAAGCCATCAGATCAAAAGATATTAGACCAAAAGCCATCAGACCAAAAGGCATCAGACCAAAAGGCATCAGACCAAAAGGCATCAGACCAAAAGGCATCAGACCAAAAGATATTAGACCAAAAGGCATCAGACCAAAAGGCATCAGACCAAACGGCATCAGACCAAAAGATATCAGACCAAACGGCATCAGACCAAAAGGCATCAGACCAAAAAATATTAGACCAAAAGCCATCAGACCAAAAGCCATCAGACCAAAAGCCATCAGACCAAAAGGCATCAGACCAAAAGCCATCAGACCAAAAGCCATCAGACCAAAAGCCATCAGACCAAAAGCCATCAGACCAAAAGATATCAGACCAAAAGGCATCAGACCAAAAGGCATCAGACCAAACGGCATCAGACCAAAAGGCATCAGACCAAAAGATATTAGACCAAAAGCCATCAGACCAAAAGGCATCAGACCAAAAGCCATCAGACCACAAGATATCGGACCAAAAGGCATCGGACCAAAAGGCATCAGACCAAAAGGCATCAGACCAAAAGCCATCAGACCAAAAGCCATCAGACCAAAAGCCATCAGACCAAAAGCCATCAGACCAAAAGGCATCAGACCAAAAGCCATCAGACCAAAAGCCATCAGACCAAAAGGCATCAGACCACAAGATATCAGACCAAAAGGCATCGGACCAAAAGGCATCAGAGCAAACGATATCAGACCAAAAGGCATCAGACCAAAAGGCATCAGACCAAAAGATATTAGACCAAAAGCCATCAGACCAAAAGGCATCAGACCAAAAGGCATCAGACCAAAAGATATTAGACCAAAAGCCATCAGACCAAAGCCATCAGACCAAAAGGCATCAGACCAAAAGATATCAGACCAAAAGAGCATCAGACCAAAAGCTATCAGACCAAAAGGCATCAGACCAAAAGGCATCAGACCAAAAGATATTAGACCAAAAGCCATCAGACCAAAGCCATCAGACCAAAAGGCATCAGACCAAAAGATATCAGACCAAAAAGCATCAGACCAAAAGCTATCAGACCAAAAGGCATCAGACCAAAAGGCATCAGACCAAAAGGCATCAGACCAAAACATATTAGACCAAAGCCATCAGACCAAAAGGCATCAGACCAAAAGGCATCAGACCAAAAGATATCAGACCAAAAGCCATCAGACCAAAAGGCATCAGACAAAACAGTCACGGAAAAAGAATCTCATTAATTTTCAGAGCAAAACACAATTTTATGCTTTTTGTGGAGTCTACAGACACAGGTGACATATTTCTATATTACTGTAATTTACAAATGTAGAATTTAGGTTCTCATGTCTTTTTTGTTAGAAGGGATGTGATTGGTTAATGGTTGCCCTGGAACTACACAAAGGGAGAGCTTAATTTTGCTGTTTGGCTAAACTGAATGATTTTGATTTTATTAAAGGGATTGCTTATTTTATTTCATTTTGATTTATTTAATTGATATTTTTGTTTGTTGTTGATGTAAAAAAAAAAAAAAAAATCATAATAACCGACAACTTTGTTCTTTGATTTTGAGCCACTCCTTTCTTTGATTAAGATTAAAAAAAATTTAAACTTCATGAATTTTTCTTTTCAGGACTGTTGTTTAGACTGTTGTTTTACTACTGAGGATAGGATGATTATAATAACAATATTAATAATTATTATTATTTTTATTATTATTTTACTGAACTTATAATGTTTATATATTTGTTTACATACAGGCATCTTCAAGTTCTTTAGTTGGATGATAACGAAATTTAATCATTACTTTAACAAAATTATCTTTTAAAGTGTCAGATTTAATAAATAATGCATCAAATGAAGAAGTTATCCTGTGGTTTACTAAAATACTGTATAAGACAAAGCAAAAATGCCATAACTAAATTCAACTTGTTACATGAGGCTTAGCTTCATACACAAACTCTGCTATTAAATTATAAATTAAAAAGCTGTTCATAACATCCTAATATTTTATTGATGCACAGTTGAATGCTGTGAGTAGTGGAGATATGTTGGAAAAAAGATGAGTTTTAAGCAGCTCGCCAAATGTTGAAGACAAATAATAAATAAGTGTCATTGTATTTAATCAGTTCAGAGCTGCTGTCTCCTTCAGCAATAACGATTTACAGACTCTTTTTAAAGTTAAACATAATTCATGAAACTAATCTGGATCTCCCAGATGGGGCTTCTAATTCAAGCTGATAACACTCTGAATATCATTAGCAGCAAATTTACCTCAAGAGACTACAGAAATAATATAAATGTGTATAAATTACACCTAAAAGGACTTATTATTAAATTATTATAAATAGTATAAACTACTTACACTATTTTAAATGATTAAAAATAGGAGGATGTATTCATTAACATTAGATAACGTAGTAGTTAACGAACAATGGACAATACTTTTTCAACATTTACTGTATTAATCTTGATAAATGCTAATTTCACACAAGATAGGCCTATATGTTAATAAGTTAATTAGCATTAGATTAATGCATTGTGAACAAACAAACAATGAACAATGTTATTTTGATAAATTAACATTAAACATGCACTCAAGGCAAACACAAAAAAAAAAACCCGGAATGGAAACTTCAAAGTACAATATACTGGCTGTAGCATTGTTATCGGAGAAGCCAGTATTTCCACTTAGCATGTTTCATAATTCTCTAATGACATTTTATTTTCATTTTATGATTTAGTACAGTAAAAATATTACATATAGCACCTTTAACTCTCTTATTACTAAAGCTGCATATTGCCAATTTCCTTCACGATAAGAAACGCACAGTGACATATATTATGTTTCAATAATTCGCGAGCTGCAGCAAGCGTGCACACTTGAGGGATGAGCGTCCTAGCAATCGAGTGCACCTCAGCTGGGTACAGTCTCAGTCTCTCTCCCCCTTTGAATGGGACACGTCATGTGACTCATAGAAGAGGCGTTGACTGCACAGAGAAATGCCAGTTTCATAGTTTGTAGTTATTTACATGATTTGCTTCTGTATTATTTGAACTTTAATAAAGCTATAACACATTAAATATAACTGCTTTAAAGATGTAACGCTGGGTGTTTCATTTAAAGACACTCAACATAGATGGCTCTGCTTATTCCACAATGAAAGTGCTTCTTTATTTACTTATTTTATATTTTTGCATTATAATTTATATTCATACTTTGCAATATATATCACCTGGATCTGTGAAAGTTTAGAGTGCATCTGGACTGTGAGCTGTGTTTTCTTCCTCTCCTCAGTCAGGCGGCGAGATGGATTCCGATGGGCTGGGAATAGATTCCGAGCCGTTGGGAATTGAGAATCGACTCCAAAGCTGGAGTCGATTCCTTTCGGGGAAACCGGTTGGTATTTTCGGACTGTGTTTATTTCCTCAACCACTGAACTACTACACATTTCAGAAGTCTAACAGCACTAAAACAATTTACAGAAGTCTTACAAATGACTGCATCTTGAGTCTTTTGTAGTCCGTCAGCATCTGTATATCCACTCCGTTTGTTCATCTGTATGAAGCAATCACACAAGCCCTTCAACACTTCTGCTTTCCAGTATAGTCTGTCGGGATTTTACTTTGGATTAAATTTATAGTCAATTACAAACCGTTCTCATTCCCTAAGCGTCAGTTTTTGACGCGTCAGTTTTTGATGCCTTGGGAGTGAGAACGTGTTAACATGCCAAATTTGTGACAGTAAATTGGCAAACAATAACAACTTTCCCGATGTTACAACACAAGTCTGCAACAAGGAGATGGCAGAGTTCAGTTATTGTCCCAGTTCACATTAATATATCAGTAGGTTAAAGTTTAAATATTCAATGTGCTGCACTTATAAAAACAAGAATCTAATGCTTCTCTACTTGTTCTCAAGATTTTTACAGTGTTTTAAAACCTTTTGCATTAAAACACTGTAAAAATGTGTAGGGTGGATTAGGGTACTGTGGGACACCTAAGCTCCAGTGCATTTATCTCTTCTTTTACAACATTAAAGTGAACATGATTAGTGTTGAATCCAAGCAGGGGTGTCAAGAGATTGAAATCACGTGACTTTGCGGAAGTGATGTCATAAATGTGTGCGGGAATCGTCAAACAGGAAGTACCCCTTGTGAAGTCCACTCAAAGGTCAATGACATAGGATTTAGACAAAATTAATGTTAAGGATATAAATCTGTTATAAATTAAACAATGTTCTAAATTATAAAATTATGTTTATGATGTATTTGTACATCAAATGATGCAATAATATTGTGAAAATGTGTTAAAGTATTTTCTATTTGTAGCAATCTTTGTCATCCCACTTTAGAAAAGGTTGTTTCGAAAGTGGGACAGCATGTTTTGACAAATGTGGGACAGTCATATATACTACATTATTCAATTGAAAAAATATGCATTGGGAAAGTTAAATGCCCTACATGAGATATATATATATATATATATTAACTAGCCTACATTTACACCATTTCACATTAAAATAATTTTATAAAATCAACTTCAAAGACACAAATTTTAAATACACGTTATTATATATATATATATATAATTCTTTTTTTTTTTATATTGTATGAAATAAACCTGGATTGTTAAACAAAACTGAAGTTTATTGTTTGGACATTTTATTCAGTGTACAAAAGGTAGTGGACAATTACTGTACATTATAATTTAAACCTCTTTCTAAACAATGATGAGTGGTAACAGCTAGTGGGGTGAAAGGTGGTAATGATTCAGGGGGGCCCACGACAAATTAAAATTTTTATTATTTTAATTGGTAAGGGGCCCAGAGCAATATATAGTCAGGGGCCCCAGAATTACTTGCAACGGCCCTGGTAACAGACAATTTCAATGTAGGTAAAATGGTGCTTTTAATAAGATTATTTGCGGTAGTTCTTCGAAATATAGCCACATCTACTCAAACTTCCCTCAGATATATCTCATGGGATTGAAGCATTGCGTTTTGGTATGTAGGCCCTGACTTAATTTTAGAATGGACCTATTAATAGTAAATGTTGTTCATGCTATTATAAATAGTGCAAATAACACGCTGTAGTGAGCTGTTTATTATGAGATTTAACTTGACCTTCCGTTTTTCTTTCTTTCTGGAACCGACTCTGAATCGGAAAGAGTTGATTCCCAAATTTCTGGAATCGAACAGCACTAAGCTGCAGTGCTGCTCTCGCACGTCATCATAAGCATTTAATGTGATCTCATATTATGTTAAATGAGATCAAAGGACTATTTGACAATGAAATTTTTTGTCGACAATTTTTTATTGTCAATGTTGTCAATAACATCGACTAATCGTTTCAGCCTTAGTTATTAATAGCGATTACAATATCTAGGGAAATAACAGCCCAATCTCATGAAAAGTCGTACATAATTTATGAGGTGTGATGTCACACGATTTTGTTCACATAAACTCATACAACTTCATCACGTGCAAATTCCCAGACGTCTAATGTGGAAGTAAGCGCGTGTTTCGCGCACGAGGCATAAGGACATGCTTATTAATATTATGCCCTTACCCAAACCCCTTATCTAAACTTAGCCAATCAGTAGAGTGTGTAAACATGATAGGAAGCTGTTGTGTGTGACAGAAGCAAGTAGTTGTCGAGTATTAGATGGAAACGATGTCCAGCGACGTCATTGGCTATAGCGAAAGTCGTAGGAATTCAAACGAGTGCAGTCGCACAATATCATACGAATTAGCCAAATTTAGAAAAGTCGTACGAATCCTGACAATTTCGCTGTGAGAGTGTGTTGGAAATAGACCATAGTTCTTTCTCTTACATTCATGTGATGAGCGAGACAAAGCTTGTCAATGTCAAAGCATACATGATGACACAGAGGCAGAAGTACTTGCAAATTCACAGTAATGGTGAAGATGCCACGCCAACTAGTGGTTGAAATAATTATTGCATTTAGTGCACTGGTAATACACTGATACAATAAGCTGAGACCCAGATCCAGACCAAGACTTTAAATGTTGAGACCCAGACCAAGACACTGATTAACAAGACCCAGATCCAGACCAAGACCACGTGTATATGGTCTCAAGAGGTCTTGAAACCAAGACCACAAGATCAAGACTCCAACTCTGGAAAGTTAACACTACTCTGTGAGATTCTTACCACAGTTTCAGCACTGAGACATAAGGGAGAGAGGACACACACTAACTCATGCTTTCAAAGCTTTAAATACAGCGGACAAACCTCAGCAACATGTTACTTTTCTGAAGTGGTACTAATGTGGTACTAATATTATTTATCCAACAAATTTCCCAACACTGTTTTTAAAACCTATTTTCCTTCAAACGACTTCTAGCCTCATATGGCAATATCACCAAATTGCCTCTGATCCAGAGCTTTCATTTCAATCTGGTCCCCATTTCTCCCAATTACTGCCATGACAGCCCACTGGCTGGGTAGTCTGTATACAGCATTTAAAACTCACTTAGTCTGTGTTATGTTCCGCCAGCCTGCACCAACCTAACCCCCACTTTTCCCAGCCCTCTAACAGCAGGGTGCCATTACTGAGGGTTATTGCTCTGGGGTTGCCTCTACTAACATCAAGCAAAGGAAACACTTTAGACTCCAATAAGCTGTCAGTAATGTAGAAAAAAATAGAGATTATTAATGGAGAGAGAGAGAAAAAAAAAGTTCTGAACTTGAGTCAACAATGTCATTAACAATGGAAACTATATAATCGCTGAATGACTTTACAGATGCCATGGCAAGGCAAGCAGAAAAAATAACAGGTTTGGTTGAAATTCAAGCAAATTCCCAGCACAAGCTGAAAGAAACTCAAAGGCAAACAAACTACACCAAAAGGGTCGTGGGGGGTGATTGAGACAGCTGTGTAGTGTTTGTCTTTCCCCATGCAGAGAACTTCAAAGACGGCAAAGTCACAGACCCACCCAAATCAAATGGATGAGGGCATCTGAAAGCCAACATCCTTGACACTGCTAGAGGAAGAGCATTTGTCGTAAGTTATAAAGTAAAAGATCACAAGGAAAAGCAAACACTAATTGCAAAACACCTGGGAGAAAAGGCAAACAGCACCCTTGCTCTCAGTAAACATCTGGAAGCCTTTGACTTCCAAACCTCACCCCTCCCCACCCATGCCCGCAAGACTACTTATAGCAGTACACAGCGTGACCGACGTGCTCGAGTGAGAGAACATATGCCCCATAACATATCTCCCAAAAAGATGCCATTTACTCACCAGGGAAAGATTGCTGAGGCTCGCATCTTAACTCTCCAACCCCATTTCCATAGCAGTAACATCTGTAGTGGATTCCCTGAATAACTTTGTCCCAAGATTCTCCGATCTGATAGAGTGCTCTAGTCTCAGGCTCCTGGCAGTGATCTGGAAATGGAAATCAGAGTAACATGGTCATTATCGAATGAAGAAGCATTCTAATTGTTTCAAGAAATGTTAAAGCAAATGTCCCATTTCCTCAATGTCTTCCTCCTAATACCAGTACCCACTCCAAAATGCCCTCACCCTCTTTTCTAATGATCAAAAATGTAGAGTAAATGGAGATAACTGATGCTCACCGATAACGTCACACTTCCAGCTTCCACGGCCTTGACCGAAACAGGTACAGTTCATCATGTAGCCTTCATCGTGTTGTTTAGTGAAAGTCTGGTTTACATCATAGGTCAAATTATCCACAATGCACTGGTCTGAAAGAGGAAGAGACACTAACATAATGGATTCCTCCACTAGTCATGTGACTTTACCACATCCAACCCAGGAAAGGGAGCAAGAAATAAAGTTATTTCCTGTCCTTAATACACATACAGCTGTGACCTCTCACCTTTGAGTTGTGAGTAGGCAATGCAGCTCCATTCTCCACGGCCATTGCCCACACATGTACAGCGCATCATGTGACCCAGAACATCATGACGTCTGTCCCACTGATCACCCACACGATACATCACACCTTCATTGGTGGTACACACCTCCTCATGGGCTAATGGAAATAGATCAACATGACCAATTACATCAGTCATATCAAACTATGAACCTGGATCAAATGCAACTACTCCTACCCTAAAACAATGTATGCATTTTACCAATACTGGCTAAACTAAAATTCAAGTCTTTTTTTTAATTACACACTTATTAAAAGCCCCTGTGATATTCTTTTGCTCCATTCACAAACTTCTGGCAACCAAATGCTACTCAACTCTGCTGCTTAATATTATCTAACCTTTAAAGTTTCAAGGAAATTCCAATAAGACTGGTATATATTTGTTTTGGAAGTAAGAACATTTCCAAAAAAAAAAAAAAAAAAAAAAAAACTCTCTAAGTCCTTCAAAGAACAAGAAAAAGTATTAAGTATTGTGGGAGCCATTCAAAATTAATGGGAACTTGATGTACAAAAGTTAAAACCACTAAAGTTCAAATCAGGGTGTGCTAATAGATCAATACACTTTTAGTTTCTTAATGGCAAATAGATTTCTGAATAATTCATCAGCTAAACAATTTGGTGGTCAGTTAAGGCAAAACAGCCTAAACTAATGACCATCGATTTATAAAGCTCAAGGCAGTTCCTCACAAATGGCCTTATTGTCTTAACTGGTAGTTATACCATATCTGGGTAATAAAAAAAGGGATGAGAATGGGGAAATAGCTTCAAGGTTAAAAGTGGAGGAGGCTGCACTGAACCCAACTGCTCTGGAGGCCAGCCAGATGTATATGCTTCACTGCCAGCTAGACTCTGGGACCAAGCCAACCTCCTTCTGTCTGCAGCCCAACACAGCAGAGATGGACAGAAATGTTTGCATAAAAAATGGCTGCTGCTTCTAAAGGACAATTGTTAAATGTTCTCTCCTATTGACAATCAGCAGACACATTCAGTACTTCATTCAAAACTACAAACAGTGGCCCCAAATAGTATTACACTTATGACACAATTAAAAATACATGAATATCTTTGCATTTTATGGCAAGTGCCATTTATTTTAAAGAAAGATAGCACTAGCTCACTTTTCCAGCAAACATTTCACAAAAAGAAGTTTGTTAGGTTTAAAAATTTTAAAACAACAGATATATTGATCAAAATGAAGACAAAAGTATTTAGACTAAAGAGGACTGTCTTGTTGTGAAAAGATAGTGGAACATGTCCATATTTAATGTTATGAACTAAACGTGTGGTTACTCTGCTAGGACACCTGTGTGAACTTGAGGGGAACTGACTTCTACTAAAAAATCACCTTGAGACCAGTTGGTTAAACATAGATAAGAAGAGTAAAGTTTGTTCTGACAAAAGATCTAGCACCATTTGTTTGCAGATGCCACTAGGTTTGATATTTGAATGACAATTGTCCTTGTGCAGAGAGACAAAAAAAAATCCTTACCCCCTACAAAACAAACACTACATTGCAACACAAATAGCAGCCCCACCTTCCACATATTTTCAATCACTAAATCTCAGCACTATCAATAAACTCCCCAGGGTTTACCTGGGCCTAACTGGCACCTTCGTGACAGAGACACCATCAAGCTCAGTCAGAAGTAGGCATTTATGCAAATATGGCTGAATACGTGCTGAGTGATCTTTTGTTCAACATTGTTAACATCCTCATCTTAACTGTTACCAGATCACATCCCGCAAAGACCACAAGGTAATTGGAAAGTCTGTGAGACATTGTGCGTAATGACACTTCTAACTTTCCAATCTTTTTCTAATATGCATCTTGAAATTGGCAGTGGGAGTCAAGACAAGCAAAGATTTAACAAACATGGACTGCAGCCTCTCGCAGTATCTTTGGAAAAGTTGAAGATAAAATGTTTTGCTCAAGGTTATTCATATCCAGAACAGTTGCAGGCTTGAAATGCTTTAATAATATAACTCTCAAGCCTCCTTTGTGCTAAGTCCTAATCAGCTCCAACATCTATTGGTAGTGAAAAAAACGGCACTTACCTGCCATGGGGCAGAAGCCAAAGCGCTGCTCTCTGTCATAGTCGTAAGTGGTGCCACACCATTTCATGCCATCTCTTCTGCCATCAGCAGTGCAGTCAGTGTAGTTACGGCCATTGTACAGGAATGGGAAGTGGCACAAGGCACCATTGGAATTTCCTCCTCTGGTTGTGACCAAAACTAAAAGATATATTTACCCATCAGTGAGAAACAAGTAAATAAGTAGTCAATTTAACAGAATCTTTTTATACCATATAAATAATTATATACTGTATTACATGGACAATCACTCTAGAGCAACATAAGGTTAAGTGCCTTGCTCAAGGGCTTAATTGTCATGGCTCATGGCTTGTTCCTTACGGGGCCTGAACTAGCAACCTTCCTGTTATCAGCCATGAGCCTTAGCTACACTAACCCACACCACATCGATCCTCTTTATGATGCATACGAGTCAATATGAAACTTGTCTGACACGGATAAGTGAAAACTATGTAGATAACTGGAGATTTTTAAAGATGCACTCAGCAATTTAACACCTAAGATACCCCTAGGTTATGGAATGCTCTTCTGCTTGTTAAAAATGCTCAAACGTTTAACGTGGAAACTGCTAAAAACTCATCTTTTTTAAAAGCTGGGTGTTTATTCAGTTACGTATTGCTTAATTGTTCTTTGTCATGATCCCCCCCACCCCCACATGTTGTATTTTTTCCATATTGTAGTGCTTAGGGTATGAGAAAAGCGCATTATAAATAAAATGTATTATTGTTATTATTGTTACCTAAGCAACTTCCTAGCAACACCCTAGCAACCACACAAAACACCCTAGCAACCACCTTGCAATGCCCTAGCGACCACCCAGAACACCCTAGCAATGCCTAACTGCCTAGCAACGCCCTAGCAGCCACCCAAAACACCATAGCAACCACCTAGCGACGCTGTAGTAACCATCCAAAACACCCTAGCAAACAGCCTAGCAACTGCAGAACATCACAGAGGCATGGGTTTGGGCTCTTTTGACTCAAGGAAGTTTACTGTGTTTTTACGCCCACGGCATTTTTCAATTGTATTTCTGTGTGAACATGCACCAGATGGACATTTGTGACCGATTGGCAACGTTTTGCTGTTTTTTCAGTGTCACAAGCATTAGTGCCTCAAGTACTGTGTCATCTTTGACAAAATGCATCTCAAAACACCTGTGTTCTGTTCTATTTCTTGTGCTGCGCCTAGCTTTTTTAACACAAGAATGCATACAACACCTAAGGCAACTGATATGACTGGAGTCTAATCTCATGTGAATCTACATTCATTTAATATATTTTTAAAATGTACTATATATTTCTTGATGTAAAACATTTTTAATAAGGAAAATATTACTGAAATCACCTTTAAGCTATGAGTACACTTAAAACTAGTCTAAACAAACTAGAAAATTAAACTTGTTACTAAGCAATCCATTTTTTTATTCTCACCATTGTTCCCAGTACAGAAGGAGTGCTTGTAGTCTTTCTCAAAGTCAGACGAGGTGCTGCACCAGAGCTGTCCATCACTGCGGCCCTCAGAAGTGCAGGAGTAAAAAGTTTTTCCCATGAACACAAAAGGGAACACACAAGGCTGGCCATTTGAGCTACCGCCATACACCTGAGAATGGCCCCCTGCATACACACACATCACATGTGATACAATGAAAAACTAAGATATGCCAATTCAGTCATATAAAACAGCTAACAAATATAATGAATGAAGTCACTAACCCCACTCTTCACAGCTGACACCATTCCCCAAGCACGTACACAACAACTGTGTGCTGCCTTGGGTCTTGATCCAGCGCATGCCCAGGAAGTAGGAAACATCTGCATCTGTCAGACAGGTTCCCTCTGCTGGTTTCTCTGGCACTGCCACAGGGTGGAATCCTGCAGACTGGACATTGGTAATCACTCGAGACCCAGTACCTTGTGCACAAATAACAAGGATACAGATTTTGTCTCCACATTCCTCCATGTGTCTTAGGTGAGTAAAGGAATAGTTCATCCCAAATGACAAATTATCATTTACTCACCCTCGTTTTGCTCCAAACCCATTTGCTGTAATTTATTTTGCTTGAAACATAAAAGGAAAATTTGAAGAATCTTCACACAGCTCTTTTTCATACAGCGATAGTTCATAGTGATCATGTATGACAGACTCCGAAAAGAAAAAAAGAAAAACAAGGAAAAAAAAAACACTACAATAGTAGTCCATTGTGCTTGTGTGCTATATTTTAAGTCTTCTGAAGTCATATGATAGCTGCATCATAGGCGCCATAATTGATTTGAGAATTGCAGCGCAGGGGAGGATTATCAGTGAATAATTTGTTAAATACTGCTCAACGCATAAGTTATTGTGTTACTTTTTTTTTTTATATTTTCCATTTTGGAGCTTGACAGTCATGGTCACTATGAACTGTTGTATAGGAAAGAGCTGCAAGAAGATTCTACAAAATTCTCCTTTTGTAATATACAGGTTTGGAACGACATGAAAGTGAATACATTTTCAAAAATACAACACAGAATTTTCATTTTTGAGTGAAATATTCCTTTAAGAATAGTATTAACGTGAGCTCCTTACCCAGGCTAGTACTGTGCAGTGACACGTGTCTCTCGCATTTCCACTCTCCACGCCCATTCCCAGTACACAAACACTGTAGCACATGCCCGTGAGCATCTGTTTTGCTCCATGTGTCTCCAATACGGTAAGAAGTCCGCATGTCCTGGTCATTACAGTGGTCTGTGTTGCACAACACACAAAATCATATGTTTCTCACCTGCAAAAATCTCTTTAGGACTGTGTTGCTCTTCTTCTAAATAACAAAATAACTGGTCATGCTTTCTTGGATACACTATTTAAAAAAAGCCACTTTAGGCTACAATGTCCTGGCAATGATGCCAGAGAGTTTAACTGCACTGGTTCTGAGTGGATAATTCAAGTGCAATCCAACTGGACAATGGAAGATTGGGATTGAAAGTATGCATTGTTTGCACTGTTGCACTACTCTAAAAAAGGTGAAGTGGTTTTCCTACTTTTAGATGTGCATGTGATGCGTCCATTTCCTTCCCCTAGACAGGTGCAGTCCATGATCATCCAGTCTTGGTAAGGTTTCTCCCAGGTCTCACCAACCATATAGGACGTACCAGCTGAATTGTCATAACAGCGCTCCGCTATCAAGCATATGAAAAAAAGGACAGAAAAGGGACTTAACATCTGTACTGGTAGATGTTCAGAGTTTCAACTCTAACATGATGCATTTCAGCACCGTTTCTTCATTCCCGATCCTAATATGATTGATTTAAAGGGATAGTTTACCTAAAAATTCTGTCATTATTTACTCAGCCTTATGTCGTTCCAAACCTGTATGTTGCTATTATGCTGAATAATGACATAATATATGTTCTTCACACAAAGCAATCATAGGGCTTCAAAAGACTTGGAATATAGTACATAAGATGTATGGACTACTTCTTTGATAGCTTGAGCTTAACAGCCCCCTCTTACTATGAACTCTCATTGTACAGGAGCTGCACAAAGATTCTTCAAAGATTTTTTACTTTTGTGTTTGTTTGTTTTTTGGTAAAAAGCTCACCAACAGGTTTGCAGGCCCACTCTCCTTTCCCATTGCCTAAACAGACACACTCCAGCATGTAGTCCCCAGTGTCATGGGGTCTCCTCCAGGTGTCTCCAATCTTGTAAGATTGCCCTCCCTCATGACAGCGGTCTACAACAGATGCCAATTTGGTAAACAACAGCACAAAACCAATACGTAAGATTCCCAAACTGCAGTAAAGTACAGTGAAGGAAAGTTCCAGTCTACTCACTTGCAATGGTGCAACTGATTTTCCCTCGACCAGAGCCAATGCAAGTGCAGTCCCAGATCATCCCGTCTTTGGGCCTCTCATAAGTCTCTCCAACTCGATAGGAGCGGGCATTTACTTTATCATAGCAGGTCTCCTCAGCTGGGAACACACATGCACATTGTTCTTTTCACTATTCACCATCTTAAAGATGTCATATTTAATAAACCCTGTCTACAGTCCTCAGTGTGTGCTATATTTATGCAAAATGTATAAAAACATTATATGAACTAAATATTCAATCAAATCAGGAAATATTCTTCAGCTTTACCACACCATTTGGCCAATAAATTTCCATTAAGCTTCCTTGATTTTTTCGAGAGGAATTTTAAAGGTGCTTCCAGTAATTTTTTGTTATATATATCGTCTTGGACTTATGCTGACACCTAGTGGCACCGATGCAGCAACCTTTAAACACAGTTCACTAGATGAAGCGAGTGGTATGAACCCTTTTCAGACTTTCAGGTTTTAGAACATGGAAGTAAACAACTGCAGGGTAAACTTTGATAGCGGTGAATGGGAGGCCATGCCAAATATATTTGTGCTTTCACATTTGTTCCAAAAACAAAACAAACCGCCACTATTACATTTCTACAACTTTCCAAATGAAGAAAAAAATTGACTGATGGATTACAACCATCAGAAGAGAGAACATGGCAAATTTACCATCACTATCTTCGCGACCTCCAGTATTTAAGCAAACTTCTGTCATGCTCTAATCCATCACATTCACTACGATCACAAAATGCCAGCCTGTTAATTATACCTGGAATATCAAAATCCACAAAAGGAGGTAGATCCTTTTTCTATTTGGCTCCTAAACAATAGAATAGTCTTCCTAGCATTGTACAGGACTGAGACACACTTTAAGACTAGACTTAAGACACATCTCTTCAGCCAAGCTTACACCTAATTTATCCTTGGACTTTGACTTGTACTACACATTGATAAATAATATTGGTTTTATATTCAGGCAGTTTAGCCAGAGGGGAAGCCCAGTGAGTCTGATTTCTCTCTAGGTTATTTTTTGTCCATTAACTACATTTCTTAACTTAACATTACAGACATTACAGCATCAATTTCTGTTACAGCATCATTTTCTGTAAAGCTGCTTTAAACAATGTGTGTTGTGAAAAGCGCTATACAAATAAAAATGACTCTCCACAGCGGTGTTAGAAACCTCATCCCATCTGTGGTAACTTGTATTTTAAAACTATTTTCAGGGTAATATAATACAAAGTATAATGTTATAAATGTACACTACATCATTTAAAAAACTGTAAATAAAAAAATAAATAATAAAATAAAGTTTGATAGATTTACGCTGCTAAATCTGGCGAAAAAGCGTCATCACAGTCTGTGAAAAGGGTTAATTCGGCTGGTCATGTGATCCTAGCATGGCAGCCCCTATGAGGGGACCCTCTCCATGTACAATAAAACAGCTTTTATAAAGTTACTGACAGGATTGGAGTCTTCATCTCATGTGACTGCTCGTGATTTGATACATATGTTTCCATTTCTTTAGAAGTAAAACTTTTTAATGAGGAACAAATTACTGAGTGCACCTTTAAGCATCATTTTACAGAGATTGCACATAACTAGAAAAAATAATACAATGTAAAAAAAATGAATATATGTATACTACGTAGTATCCAACTCCCATTACTTTTTAAGATTTTATTTATTTCCATGACTTTTCCCAGTTCCCTGATACTTCCAGGTTTTCCATGTCCCGAAAGTCCAAACTTATTTGGAGGAACTTACCTTCAGGCTTTGATTTACATTTAATACCAGAGACTCCGTGACAAGTGCAGAGCAGAGTGCTGCCCAGATAACTGCGCTCCCACTGCTCTCCAAGTCCATAAAACTGACCATTTTCAACACAGCCATCTGCAGAGGACACAATAGAACCCTTCTGAGCTCTAAAACATTTCTCAACAAAAAACCATGGTCACTTAAAAAGGAAAAACAGAAACCCTGATGTGCATTTGCACAAACGTATCGTTCAAAGTCGTAAGATGTATTCATTTTACATTTGGTTTCTTTGCGTGCGTAAAACCCCAATGATGCGACTAAATGTTTAGTTCTCTCAATGCACTTCAATGTAAACAAAAGCAGACAAATGGGTGATGACAGATCAACCTACCTTGGGAAACGGATGACACCGAGTGTTCCTGAGCTTGTCTCCTATGTTTCCCCGTCCCTTTCGGCAAACACTGCACAGCGCAGGCGAGCAAAGCCACTGCCAGCGCCGTGCCCAAAGGTCCACCGGACATTTTCACAGGTGAGATGAAACAGAAGTTGTACAACAACAGTTAAATCTTCCTTTCTTGGGTATAGAGTCTTAAGGTGACGACCTACACTTGCTGAGGTTTCCAGATTCCAGGTTTGGCAGCTGCTCCAAGTAACTAAGTTCCCTCTGCGTTGCGCTTTTTCTGTACGTCCTGCCCCTCCTACTCTCTTGCGCACCTCTGCAGAGAGCTCAGATGTGCGGAGAGCTTTTATTTAACCTCCACATTCCGCCCGGGAGGAGGAACTACCCCTACACACGAGTAGGAGAGCGAAAGCGTCACCTAGCCATACAGAAACCCAATTTTCTTCTTTTTTCTTTTTGGCTAAAGCTATCAGGCACTGTCAGTGCAGTGCACTCACTTTCTGTTTTATATCTAATTAATAAAAATACTCCAGCGTTCAATAAATGACCCAAATCCATCCGTTCCATTTTAAGAAAGTGCGTGACTGTACTAATCTAATAGAGAATAATACAGTTGAAGTGCATGGAAGTCCCATGTCCCATTCACAGATGGCTCAGGGCGCTGAACCCATATGAAACCAATTAGAGAACCTCTCAACTTCATTAATACTTCCTCACCAATAAAACAAAGTTTATTCTCAGTTTTGTATCACCCTCAGAGAAATAATGTGAGAGAGGATAAGGCAGATGCAAGCTGTACTGTGAATATATGATTAATAATTTAGGCTCTTACAAATGGCCAGTAGTCACTTCCATATTACATGTGTCTGATAATGTAAAAAGTACTGTAATTCACAGATAGGTGGATCTATAGAATTATATCTATATTGAAAATAAATGGAGTCAAAGAGTCAATTCCATCATCTCCAGCAGCTGGAACCAGGAATCGGAATTGACTCCAAAAAACTCAAAATCAAACACCCCTAGTGTGTACTTTGTAACTCCCATGGACTTAATTATTTGACATACAAATCACAATAATGGTGAAAACCAAAAAACAACATATTAAGTATAAGAGGAGCTCTGAATAATCACAAAATGACAAATAACTCAAGTTACAACATATACAATAACAGCAGTGTAAATAAAATCAGCAAACAGTAAAGCTCTAAGCAGCACATACAGGTGCATCTCAATAAATTAGAAAGTTGTGGAAAAGTTCATTTATTTCAGTAATTCAACTCAAATTGTGAAACTCCTGTATTAAATAAATTCAATGCACACAGACTGAAGTAGTTTAAGTCTTTGGTTCTTTTAATTGTGATGATTTTGGCTCACATTTAACAAAAACCCATCAATTCACTATCTCAAAAAATTAGAATACATCATAAGACCAATAAAAAAAACATTTTTAGTGAATTGTTGGCCTTCTGGAAATTATGTTCATTTACTGTATATGTACTCAATACTTGGTAGGGGCTCCTTTTGCTTTAATTACTGCCTCAATTCGGCATGGCATGGAGGTGATCAGTTTGTGGCACTGCTGAGGTGGTATGGAAGCCCAGGTTTCTTTGACAGTGGCCTTCAGCTCATCTGCATTTTTTGGTCTCTTGTTTCTCATTTTCCTCTTGACAATACCCCATAGATTCTCTATGGGGTTCAGGTCTGGTGAGTTTGCTGGCCAGTCAAGCACACCAACACCATGGCCATTTAACCAACTTTTGGTGCTTTTGGCAGTGTGGGCAGGTGCCAAATCCTGCTGGAAAATGAAATCAGCATCTTTCAGCAGAAGGAAGCATGAAGTGCTCCAAAATTTCTTGGTAAACGGGTGCAGTGACTTTGGTTTTCAAAAGACACAATGGACCAACACCAGCAGATGACATTGCACCCCAAATCATCACAGGCTGTGGAAACTTAACACTGGACTTCAAGCAACTTGGACTATGAGCTTCTCCACCCTTCCTCCAGACTCTAGGACCTTGGTTTCCAAATGAAATACAAAACTTGCTCTCATCTGAAAAGAGGACTTTGGACCACTGGGCAACAGTCCAGTTCTTCTTCTCCTTAGCCCAGGTAAGATGCCTCTGATGTTGTCTGTGGTTCAGGAGTGGCTTAACAAGAGGAATACGACAACTGTAGCCAAATTCCTTGACACGTCTGTGTGTGGTTGATGCCTTAACCCCAGCCTCAGTCCATTCCTTGTGAAGTTCACCCAAATTCTTGAATCGATTTTGCTTGACAATCCTCATAAGGCTGCGGTTCTCTCGGTTGGTTGTGCATCTTTTTCTTCCACACTTTTCCCTTCCACTCAACTTTCTGTTAACATGCTTGGATACAGCACTCTGTGAACAGCCAGCTTCTTTGGCAATGAATGTTTGTGGCTTACCCTCCTTGTGAAGGGTGTCAATGATTGTCTTCTGGACAACTGTCAGATCAGCAGTCTTCCCCATGATTGTGTAGCCTAGTGAACCAAACTGAGAGACCATTTTGAAGGCTCAGGAAACCTTTGCAGGTGTTTTGAGTTGATTAGCTGATTGGCATGTCACCATATTCTAATTTTTTGAGATAGTGAATTGGTGGGTTTTTGTTAAATGTGAGCCAAAATCATCACAATTAAAAGAACCAAAGACTTAAACTACTTCAGTCTGTGTGCATTGAATTTATTTAATACACGAGTTTCACAATTTGAGTTGAATTACTGAAATAAATGAACTTTTCCACGACATTCTAATTTATTGAGATGCACCTGTAATCATTTGCATTATTTATTCATACCGCAAAGCTTAACTGGGAGCCGAAGTGGGACTTGCTGAATAATGCTCACACCTGATGAAAATGCAGAAAATAAAAATATTACTTTGTGGCTGTTTGAGTCTTTGAGGCTTACTTTGTTTATAGGATAGCAGAAACAGTGCTTGTAAAAGCACTGGGCTTTTCATTTTTCTCATTAATAATCTGGGGAAAGAATTAAAACACAGCAGATATAAAGATGCAAAAAACTCTCAGAGTGAAAATATGAGCAAATAATCTGCAAAATATCTGCAAAGATCTACACTTTAAGAGGTATGCTTATTTTTTTATTTACATATATTTATATTTGTTTATATTTATATATGTCTACATATTCTGGCCCAATTTGTTTTCATTGATTTTTAAAAAATATACATTTACAAATAGTTATGTGGGTAATTGATATTACATTTTAAGCACTGTCATCAGTGTCCTGCTGTGTGACACTTCATCTATTTTAATGATCTTGTATAGCTACATATACATATATAATATATTCTTATACTTGTTGTTTCCGCAACCTCGTATTAACTAAGACAATAGTTTATTTGCACTTCTAGAAAAAAGTTGAAAGGTGATTCATATCTTTAAAAACTTAAAGAAATGCTGATTTGTACTTTCAGGTACATTTTAACCTAACATCTGTACACTGGGAAAACATTTGTTACAAATGTTATTTGTCTATTACTATAAAGTGCTTATTTTTAGTGCTTTCTCTACAAAATCCACTCATCACATTTACAGTGGTCTTATATATTTTAAAGTTATGACAATTTTTGCACAGTGGGGCCTGTTGTCATGACTAGCAGTCAATAGAAATTTATTTTTTCAACACAAAAATCTGAAATCGAGCCGTAAAATGAAATCATTGAGCCGGTGTGTTATGGTGTGGTGGGTTGCGAGCCGGGTTTGGTGGCCCGCTCTAGGCCAGAAAGTCCAGGGCCACTCTTTAGACCCAGTCCAGTCCTGCCTGTCACCCCAGTGAACTCTCTGCAGTCTGCTCCCGAGACCTTTCTTTACCCACCCCCAGGATTAGTGTAATCTATGCTTATGAGCTGATTTGCAAGATATCATTCTCTTAATAGGTTTATAAAGAGTTTTGTCCACAAAGTTTTTAACGATATTTGCTCTTCTGTAAACAGCTTAATAACAAAATCCCTTTAAGGCAAATTAGCTCGCTCTGCACTCATCTTGGTAATTCCCTTGAGCAGCTATTTTCTACCTAGTTAATAGGCATTCAAGTACAGCTGCCTGCATAATCAAGTGCTCTAACTTGAATGAGGATAGACCAAAATCACCAAAACTTTATGGTTCAATAACATATTTCAAATCTGCCATGAAAACTGTCAATAATGGTATCATAAATTGTGCTTCTTTAGCCCAAACTCTATTATTAAATGAAAACTGAAATTACCATTGCTATAGCCACCCTGTTGTGCATTACAGTTCTACAATTTTCTATAAGTGATCTGTCTCCTCCTCCTTAAATTGCCTTTTAACCCCATTTTATCGGCGTTACATTGGCTACCTGTTAAGTTTCGTATTAATTAAAAAATATCTGTTAATTACTTCCATAGCTTTGAATGGTTTAGCTTCACAGTACATCAGTGACCTTCTATCATGCTATAATCCATCATGTTCACTGCGATTGCAAAATTCTGGCCTGTTAATAATACAGAGTAGAGCTGCACGATTCTGGATAAATTGAGAATCACAATTTTTTTTTTTGCTTAGAATAAAGATCACGATTCTCTTTTGATTCTGAAGAAAAAAAATGCTTATGTGATTTACAAAACCTGGACATAAGGGTACTAAATAAATTAACATGTAATGTACTTGAGGTTCTGACAAAATTTTCTCTACTTCAATCTATGCAAAAATGCAATAAAGTTATAAATCAAAAGTCCTAAGTCCACAAGAGGGCACAACTAATACATTGAAAACTAAACAGCACCTTGTTATAAATAAATAATACAATAATTACAAAATAATAATTCTGTTAAAGAAGTGCATAAAAAATAAATGAAACGATTTAGCCTGTTTCTCACATGCTAAGTAAAAAGCAAAATGAGCGGAAAAAAGCTTCATTAACAGTTTTATGTCAACTTAGTTTTGCACTGGTAGGCAAATATGCATGTTATATTACCATAAAAAAAAAAAAAAATAATAATAATATATATATATATATATATATATATATATATATATATATATATATATACTGTATATATTAACAATTTAAATAAAAACAACATGACCTTCAGTGTCTCTTGTAAAATTGCTTCAAGCTTTTAAAGGGATTATTCAATTAAATAGAGAACAGAGTAAACAGTGCTTTAAGTTTTTCAGCAACGGTAATTAAACATTAAAAAAATTATAATATAAAAACATTAAAAAAGTAATTTAATGCAAAATGAAACTACTTAAATATTTGACACTCTTTACTGTGTGATAGATCTACATTAATACTGATTTGATGCAGTAAGAATGCCTGAATGCCTATAACAGACAGCATGCAGCTTATATACATTTAGACATCACACAGATCTAACACTCAACACTAAACACTGAAGAATTTGTCCTGTCTGCTTATACATTAACGGCAGTGTTTGCTTTAATATCTCATCAAGACAGCACAGATTTAATCCCGTCTGTTTACACTCTCGTAATTCATTAACAGCTGTGTTTACATTAATATCACCTAAAGAGGGGTATTTTGATTAAGAACAGCGCAGTCTCATGCAGGAGCCCTGCATTCATCACAAGACACAAGCGCATGGCAGACACACACATGTGAGCACTGGAAAGCAGCCGGCTGTAATCAAACTGCTCAAGGGTAGCGAATTTAGTCAGATTTGGGTAATGCTGGTATTTTTTATCATCGGACAGTGGCTATTAAAATATTGAACTAAACAGAGATTATTTCACACTCGAAGCTAATCATGGCTGCACACTGCAGTTTTGGGCTGTTACGTTTTAGTTTATTCAGCGTCTCAAAGCACTATGTTTTGTAGATGCCATTTAAAGTTTAAAAGATCAACATTTAAAAACGCGTCTTGAAGTGAATTTCTCATTTAAATTTGACTGCCTTACAAAGGCATGCCACAGGAACATTAATATACATTGCAGAATCGTTGTAATTTAGAAATGAGATTACGTGAGTGTCTGAATCAAGATCACGATCTTTTAATGATTAATCGTGCAGCTCTAATACAGAGAATATCAAAATCCACAAAAGGAGGTAGATCATTTTCCTATTTGGCTCCTAAACTATGAAATAGTCTTCCTAGCAGTGTTCGGGACTAAGACACACTGTCACAGTTTAAGTCTAGACTAAAGACTCATCTATTCAGCCAGGCATACACCTAATTTATCCATCAACTCATAGTTAGTCAACTCATTAGACAGTTCTGCTAGAACCAGAAACACTTCTTATATTCTATAACTCTGCTTTAAATTGAATGGCATCTATGCTAATATTATTCTATTTCTTTCCCTGTCTCAACCTCAGGGTATATATACCGAGCCTGCCAGATCCAGGTCTGGTCCTACCTGATGTCCGACTCCCACTGCTACGTGTCGCTGAGTGATGACGACTGCAACCTGTGCCAACCAGACTTCACTACAGTCTACTATGATGGACTTCACAAAGGATGAATTGTTGCCAACTCCAAGACATGGGATACTTCATGTGCCACTGTCTGAACCTTGGACTCAGGATGGACTTCACCAAAATTACCGGCCATAAGTTTCCAGCCGGACTGCAATGCCCCTCACTGACTAATACCTGTATTATCTTGGTCAAAAGATGGACTATACTACACCAGGAAAACTTTTACAGTTAGATATGTGTTCAGGAAAACTTTTTGGCTAAAGCTATCAGGCACTGTCAATGCAGTGCACTCACTTTCTGTTTTAAAAACTTTTCCAAACAAAACTAGCTTGGAAATGTTTATGAAGAAAGAATGCAGTGGTTTTGTGTCTACGAACCAATTGCCTTTTTTAAAAGAGGCATTGCCTGTTTATGTCAGACTGATTTCATTATGAATTCAGTGACAGTAGGTCGAAATTTCTTCTGCTGAAATTGGTCTGTGCACTGCTTAACAAAATTCAAACCACTGCCTCCAGTGATTGAAGCTGGAAGTGTTATTGAACGTATGGGCATGTGTGAACTTAAGTTTCTAGGTGGAGTGTTCACAGAGTGGCTCCAAATGTGAGTTGTTTTAAGTTGTAAATTATGTAAAACAGTCAACAAGTAAAACATTTAATTTTAAAGGGAAAATGTAATGTCCGAATCGCGACTACTTCCTGGTTTCCACGTGACTAGAACTGAAGCTCTGAGGATGCTCATGCAACGCACTATTAGTAGCATAAAAGAAAAGGTAAACATGTTTGAATAAATGCAAAAATGGGGTCGATGTCAGGGTATTGATATGCTATTCAATGTAATCTTGATTTCAGTCTATTGCCTAGATAGAGAATAGCTTCATGGAGGCAATACTAAAATGGCAGCTGTGTGACTGATTTGACTTCAAGGGACTTTGGTAACAGCTAGTCTAATCTGCTTTGTAATCTCTACATCTCCACTCCAGTGTATGACATCATTCTCCCAGAGGACAGGGGTGGGGTACTGCTGCAACCCCCTTCAGTTTAACTCAGACTCCACTAAATTCCTGCAGCCCCCACTGAATCTGCAAAATCAGCACAGATCTAACTACTTCTTTCTGCCCCTCAACTTTATCTCTATTTACACATCTTAAGTAGTTTTAGCTTTGTTTAGTTCATATTGTGGACTAAAGTCTTTAAGAAGGATATGTGCATTATGTGCACTTAAGAATATGAAATACAGTGTGTTTTGATCACAAATTTTTGTTTTATCAAACATTTATAAGCAAATCCAAAAAAAAAACAAAAAAAAAAACATCCGATTTGGGTTAATTTTTTATTCTTATTTAATTTCTGATAAAAAGTTTTGCCAATGTCAAACAGTGCATGCCCAAAGAGCCTTTGAAAGTATTTGCTGTTGTGATCACTAGACTTGTGTTAGAGGCATTTCCCAATTATAGTGTGTCAACCATTGCTATGGAAATATTCAGAAGGTTCATAGCTGGTCTTGACCCTGTTCTCCTAGCGAAATGTCATGAACATGGTACCACAAGCCTGGAGGAAGCATTAGCCATTGCATGTAAGTGGGAATGTGCACAGGAAGTTCTCAGGCTCGCTCCCCTTTCCCACCTCAATCAAATGACGTCCCAGACACAGATCAAGTCTACGACCCCATCCAATACTGAATATTTTCAGCGATGGTGTCCATAAAAACTGTGTCAACCTCAGAAAATTAATCTGAACTCATGTCAGCGGTTAAATAGCTAACTGCTCATGTTACAACTCTCAGGATTGAAGTCAGTCAATTAAAGAGCATGCTCCACATAATTTTCAACATGATTCATCCAGACAGAGATGTTACTCACTCGGGCATCGTAGAGACAAGCACCATCATTCTCCACAAGGTATGCACACTCATCTACGTCACCGTGGGGGTAGCTCCTCCACCTACGCTGGCTACACTGACGGCAGTCCTTCGCCTGACTATACCAGATGACGCTACTCACCTTCACCTTCATCCTCTCCACATCGTCGAGATGAGCGCTACCCCTCTATCCATCGGGACGGCAACAGATATCAGAGCTATGACCATCAACGACACTGCAGCCCTGTTCCCCATCATCATGATCGTCATGTCAGTCCAACTTCCTATCATCAGGATTGTCGCTTCAGCCCTACTTCCAACCATCAGGATCATCGCAAGGCAGACTGGCAGTCCAACAGTCTCTCCAGAGAGACACATAGCCTACAGACTTCCAGAGACCATCTACCTTCTTCCAGTGATGAGGACATCGATCTTCAGGGAAATGGCTGGTAGCAGGTACTATGGGCCAAGTGTCTGCTGAGCCTGAGTGCAGGCCCAAACAAACTGAACTGGTAGCGTCTGACTTTCCCACACCTTATGTTTTTGCTGTCATTGAAAATACTGCTATACTAGCTTTTGTAGATACAGGTTCATTGATCAGTGATACATTAAGAATGTCCATTCCTTCTCTCATAAAAAAGCCTATCCAAAAGTAATTTCTCCTTGCAAAACCAGTGACTGGTGATTATCTATATTTATATATTATATTTATGCATTTGGCAGACGCTTTTATCCAAAGCAACTTACAGTGCACTTATTACAGGGACAATCCCACTCGAGCAACCTGGAGTTAAGTGCCTTGCTCAAGGACACAATGGTGGTGACTGTGGGGATTGAACCAACAACCTTTGGTTACCAGTTCAGTGCTTTAGTCCACTACGCCACCACCACTCTATATCTAACTCTAAGTATGCTGCCTATTACTATTATGCTGGGTGAGGAGGTTTTCTCCCATAATGTCCAGGTTGTTAGAAATACAACACAGTTAGTTATGTCTGGTTGGGACTTCCTTCACAAACATCATGCTGCAACTGACCTCAGAGAGAATCACTAAAAACTGTGGAACTGGACTGTCCCTCTCTTGTGTTCACTGCACATTGTCCCTCTTAAGTGTAATGCTGTGACCTTAGCATCCATTCTCTTTCCTGCCATGTTGCAGAATGTTCTGGCCAAAATTCAGCCCACTACTGGTGAGCCAGAGCTTACATGCAATTACACTGGACTCTTAGACCCTGAAACGCATACTGTAACAGGTCTTTTTGTAGCATGTACCGTAACCCCTGTCAAAACATTCAAGTCATGAATCCAACAAGTGACGATTGTCATATTCCATGTGGCACTAGGCTAGTTGAGCTTCACTCATTAGTCAGTCAAATTAGTGAAGAATACTCTGTGTTGGAACCTACCATAGCTCAAGTACATTCTCAAACTGAACCCTGTCTAAAACCTAATGTAGACCTCAGTCAGTCTGCAATGGACAGTAAACAGCAAAATCAGCTAGAGGCTCTGGTTGCAAAATATTCATATGTCTTTAGTGCTCATGATCATGATTATGGCCATACAGACTTGGTCAAGCAAGCCATCTGTACTAGGGGTGTGCAGCCCTTCAGGAAGAAGGCCTACCGAACATCACCACATATTCAAGCTGAGATAGACAGGCAAGTTCAGCAGCTGCTTTCCCAGGGTGTCATTGAAGAAAGTTGTAGCCCCTGTTGTCTTAGTAAAAAAGAAAGTGAAAGATGGCAGTTATAGATTCTACACTGATTTCAGAAAATGCATTCACTGTAAAAGACTCTCACCCCTTACCTCGACCATCAGAAGCTTTAGACAGCTTGTCAGGTGCTTATTGGTTCAGTACAATGGATCTATCAAGTGGATACTGGCAAATTGAGCTAGAGCCCAACGATTGGGAAAAAACGGCTTTCAATACAAGAAGTACCCTATATTAATTCAAGCTGATGCCCATGGGCCTTATGAATGCCCCTCCTACGTTTCAACGACTTATGGAGCTGGTGCTTTGTGGGCTCCATTGGAAGGTTTGTCTTGTTTACCTTGATGATGTACTGGTGTTCAGTCAGACATTCAGTGAACATCTTAGCAGCCTTGAGGAAGTTTTCAATCATTTCCGTTCAGCAGGTCTAAAGCTGAAGGCCAGTAAATGTCATCTTGCTCACAGTCAGTTGTCTTACTTAGGTCATGTTGTGTCCAGTCAGGGTCTCCTACCAGATGAAAAGAACCTGGAAAAGGTCCGGTCATGGCCTACCCCCAAAACTGCCACTGAAGTGAGAGCATTTGTGGGTTTCTGCTGCTATTATAGAAGATTTGTCAGAAATGTTGCCATAATCGCTGCACCGCTTCATGCTCTCACATGAAGAAAAGTGCTGTTTTTCAATGGTCAAGTGAATGCGAGGATATTTTCCAATCTCTGAAGCATGTTGTAACCGATCCTCCTGTTGTAGCTCATCCTATATTTACACAGCCTTTTCTGTTGTACACGGATGCTTCTCATGACTGTGTAGGTTCAGTGCTCGCTCAGATTCAGGATAGGAGAGAGCATGTAATTCACACTCTCACTCCTTCAGAAATGGTTAACCTATGACGTAAGCTTTGGGCTGTGGTGTAGTCAGTCCGACATTTCAAACATTTTCTGTTGGGAGCCCCATTTATTGTTGTCACAGACCACAAATCCCTGTTGAGTATGAAGAAAGCCCCAGTTGATAATGATCCAACAGGCAGAAGAGCACGTTGGATACTTGAACTGGATGTTTATGATTTCATCATACTTCACAAAGAAGAAAAGCAGCATAGTAATGCAGACTCTATGTCCAGGCGTCCAAGCTCACCTGTAACAGAAACAAAAGCAGTGCAGAGTGTCATTTCCACACCTAAACCTGCTGAAAGAGCCCCCTCTTCTGCTTAAATGCAGAACATTTGTGATGTTCTCCCTGATACAGGTTTAACATTGTCTATTGACTTGAAATACAAGCTCAGAAATTTTTCTTGTCTAAGAACTGTTATGAAGCAATCATAGACCACCACTAGGCAGGCTCAAACGTTCCTCTGCCACTTTGAGAAAACTTTGGCACAAATTCCCCAAATTGTCCATCCAGTATAGAATAGTGTCGCAGAGGGAATCCTTTTCCACATAGCACACATGCTTACCAAGTAGTCTTGCACGAGGTCCTTATTCCCACAGCTCTTAAGTCTTTGCAGAGAGAGAAGTTTAGTTGACATTTAGGTGCTGAGCGTACTTCATGAGTTTGCACGCCCCTATAATTGTCAGCATAGATGGTAAAACTGGTTTAGCTTACTGTCCACAATGGAGGAGCTCGAGGAGGCGACTAGTGATGTTCAGTTCGTGAACAAATCATTCTTTTGAACTGGTTCTTTTTAGTGAACGAGTTGAACTAGTTCACCAAATCATACTGAATCATTTGAAACAGTTCGCATCTCGAATCAACACTGATCCAGAAGTTACTCTATCTTAACCTGTCTCTCGGACATGTCTGACACTCCGAATCTAAATGAGCCGATAACCGGGAGTAATAAGATCCTAGAACTGGTGATATCTGCTTTTGCCAACTCTTCTTTGCAATTAAGTGCTCCAACTAGTTCACAAATCGGACTGAATGCTCGGGTCGCAACAGCTCTCAAGATCATGCTTTCTGTAAAAAAGGTGAGTTGATTAAGACTAGTTTATTCACTTTTTATGCTTTAAACGTGTAGAACATCCACATTTGTATTTCAGTGTCAGTATTGGGTGCTTTAGGTGCAAAACTTTAATGTAGGATGTATTGTAAGATCACTGAATGAAACACTGATGACAATAAACACCCTTATTATTATAACTTAATTAAATAAAATGTTATAATCAGCAATATGCCCATACATATGGCTTTACTGAATGTGTTTGTGCGTGTATTCTACGACGCCGCCGTATTAGCATAATATATAGTGACGTCATTACGTGATGACATAAATGAACTGGTGAATCGTTTTCGAAAGAACCGGTTCGCGGTGACTCGAAACTCGAGCGAATTTATAACCACCCCCCCCAGACTTATAAGGATGGAGACAGAAGTCTGGGGCCAATGTAAAAGAAGGAGTAGGGGAGGAGGTGGGGTGCTGGGAGAACTGAGATTATGACAAGGTAAGAGGTTGCTTTATATACTGGTAATTAATTGGAAGATTAGATGGGCGTGCTCCTCCCGATCTTACGTTTATTAACTTCATTTTGCTGAGAGCCAGGAAAATTAGTCACTGGCCTTACATGTCCCGTGATATTCAGAAATTCTGTGCTGAATGTGTATCTTGTTAGACCTTTAGTTCTCCTGCTCCTCATGAAAGGGCCCCAATGCAGTCTATTCATGCTGAGAGACCATTCCAGAAGATTGCTGCTGATTTCATGGAGCTACCTGTCACTACACAAGGGAATAGGTATGTTTTGGTGGTAATGGATTATTTTACCCGCTATGTCAACCTGTACCCCCTGAAAGATCAGCGAGCTACCACTGTTGCACAGTGTATTTTTGAGGACTACATTAAGCAGCATGGTATACCTGAGATGATTCACACTGACCAAGGTAGACATTTTGAGTCTGATTTGATCAAACAGCTGTGCACTTTACTTGGAATTGAGAAAACACACACTTCTCCCTATCACGTACAATGTGACGGTATGGTTGAAAGACTGAATAGAAATTGAAAGACCAACTTGCCAAGTACATTTGTGAGAGTGGTGGTGAATGGGACAATTATTTGCCTCAAGTGTAACTGGCTTATAACTCCAGTGTCCACTCCAGCAACAGGTTTTCTCATTTCTTCCTTGCCCATGGCAGAGAACCACAGTTACCTGTTAATGTCCTTTTGAACTGTAGTCCTTCAATAATTTCCTGTACACCTGATACACCAGCAGAATATGCCAGTGCTTTGACCACATATATATGTCATATATGTGTGGTCCACAGCAGCTAAACTTCTTCAGAAACACCAGTATGACAAAAATACATTTTTCCACCCTCATAAAGAAGGTTGTAATGGTGGAATCCCCCAGAATAAATGCAAATAAATAAATCAATTAAATAATAATAATTGAACAAATAAATTCGGGCGCCAGACAGGTTTAGGCCTGTCAGCAAGTGTAATTTGACCCTGGATAGCTCTAAGCCACCAGTTACATAATATGTTAAAATGAACACAGTTTTGTTTGAACTCAAAGAATACACATACAAAAAAAGATTCAATTCTCACTTGTGTATTATTTCAAAAGAACAAAGGCAAACCGATCTCACACAAATGAAAGGCAAAAGGATGAATGATGCAATGAATCAAAATAAACAATAAACAACAATAATTAAGTATCCCCAAATAAATGTATGCTTATGTTTGTATGTGTGTATGCGTGTGGGTGCAAAGAGGGAGTTTTTAGGCTTTGGGGGGTACAGGAATGAGAGGGTGCTGGTTAGGAGAGTTCACATGTACCTGGGTGTGGTTTGAGGCTTCAAGGACGCAGAGGAAGATCACAAACGAGGGTATTGAGTAGGTCCACATACCTAGGTGGTCACCTTGTACTTCAGACACTTGTATACAACTTAACTCTGCTACAGAGCACTTCAGCAGGTCAGCAATCCTCTGCTACACACACCACTCCATTTTAAACATTGAGTCAATGGTTGGATGGTTTGTTCCATTCTTTGTATCCATGCAAAAAAAGTTACCTTTTTGTAGTCCTCTTTGTTCTTTTCTCACTCCAATGGAACTTCTCATAGCACACGTACACTGGGCGAACTCTGTTCATCCCACACTTGTCTCACACCTTGTCTAACACTTCTGTCTCACACACCTGGTGCCTAAACTAACTGTAAAGCAGGCTGCTCCTGCTGCAAGGACTGAATGCTCAGCACAAACATTTTCTGTGTCTTAGCCTGAGTCGGTGCCCATGCCCAATGTTCATCCTAGGTCCTCTCAGTCCCCTGTGAGGGCACCTTTACCTTCAGCAGCGCCACCTCATCTTACCCGTAGTGGCCGCACAGTTAGGAAACCTGAAAAGTTGAAAGACTTAGTTTGTTAATGTATAATTCACATATGGTTCCTAAATGCACATGCACACTTATACATGCTCATAATGGGATTGCTCATACAGTGTAATGGGTTATACGAATGTGATGTTTAGGATTTGCAGAGTTGTTCCAGTTGCTATTGTGTATAAGGTGACTTGGTGTACAGCGCAGTTTTGTGCTTTATTGCCTTTATACAATATTATGTTATTACATTGTTTCTGCAGTATGTGTAGAATTGTTCTTCAGCATAATACTGTGCCAGAAACGAGGACGTTTCTTTTGTAAGCATGGGAAGACTGTAACATCAGATTTGGGTTAAGTCATCATTCTTATTTCATTTCTGAATTTATAATTTAATTGGCAATTCATTGTTATTTTATTATTTTATTTTACATTGATAAATCCAACATTTACAAAGTATATTACAAATATATTTACCATATGTTCATTTACTTTGTATGGTAATTGTTTCAACTTTATATGCTCTCCTGACACATTAATTCGGGATACACTTCCTCTTGGGAAAAAAAAGTAGAGCACTCAGAAAAAGAGATACTTATGCGCATGTATGTGTAGTATGCACAGGTGCTGCTGTGATGCCATTTGGCCGATGCTTTCAGGAATAAAGCATAGCTGAATTATACCAGTTGATTGTAACCCATGTTTTATTTAGAGACCGCCGACTGGAGACTAGAGAGACCACCCACACGGGCATCAGAAATTAAGGGTTACAAAACTAATGTAGTTATCATGTATGGATCTGCCAAAAGTACTCTCAATGGCCATAGTCAAAGGAAGCCACAAAATGATAAAATTACTTGCCAGAGGAACCAGAGGAAGTTTCAAGTTAGTTACTGAATACATCAGAGGGGCATTTGTTTATCTGAAGCTATCCATCATGCCAAAGTTACTTTCGTTTCAGTGTCATTATTGTCTGTATGTCTCTATGCATGCTTGTCTTCATGTGTGAACATATGCACATGAGCTTGTATGTGTGATTTTTGTACGGTTTATAATAAAGTTGCTGAGTGATGAGAGTGTATAGGGGGAATGCTCATGGGGGTTCTCGTCTCAGGCAAATAAAATCCGCTTTGAATCTAAGCAGATTCAACCCAGTTTTAAAATCTTGCAGATATAGGCACATGCAAAAAAGTAAATTAGTATTTGGATATTTTAGGACACTTAAGTAACACTTAAAAATGAATTAATTTAATTTATATTACCTTGTTTTCCACAAGTTCACACAGGTGTCCAATAAAAGGTGTAGCTCATCACAACTATGGACATGTTCCAATAACCTCACATACTTCTTTTGCAAAATTATTTGCATGAAACGTTTGTGCTAATTATATATACAGTATATATATATATATATATATATATATATATATATATATATATATATATATATATATATATATATATATATATATACACACATATATATATATATATATATATATAGATATACTGTAAATGCCACATAATGCAAAGACATTCACATATTCATTAGTGTGGCTTAAGACTCCAAATACTTATACTGTATCAGATCACTCTATACTGGCTTTAGTTACAGTCTAGTCAATGTCTGTGACGAGGAGGAGGGCGTGGTCGGGCCGTGATGGAGCACGGCCAGCCCTGAATCAGCTGATCAGCGGGAGAGCAAGATAGGGCATCCGGGGACGCCGGTTCGAGAGAGACGCACGCGGCTGTGCTGCGTGTGTGTGACATTAAAAGTTACATTGACTGTTCAGCTGGTTCCCGCCTCCCCCTTGCCCATCCCTTACCCTGTTACAATGTCGTAGCCAAGAACAGAATTGCTGTTTCATCACCATGACAACCCATATTGTGCATAGAGTAGGTTCAGTGATGTCTCAGAATTACCTTTCCATAGACTGCTCAACAAAATGTAACGTTGCACAGAGGAAAAAGGGTATCCCTAGTTACACTGTTCTTGTGCCTGACGGTTCTGGTGCTCAGTGCTCTGTAGTGCCTGCCAGAAGGCAACAGTATAAAAAGATAGTGGGCAGGGTGAGTGGGGTCCAGAGGGATTTTTCCAAACCTTTTCCACACTCTGGAAGTGTACAGTTCTTGAAGGGAGGGCAGGGGGGAACCAATAATCCGCTCAACAGTCCGAACGGTCCTTTGTAGTCTTCTGATATCCGATTTCGTAGCTTCACCAAACCAGACAGTTATTGAAGTGCAGAGGACAGACTCAATGACTGCTGAGTAAAACTGTATCAGCAGCACCTGTGGCAGGTTGAACTTCCTCAACTGGCGAAGGAAGTACAACCTCTGCTGGGCCTTTTTCACAATGGAGTCAATGTGGGTCTCCCACTTCAGGTCCTGTGAGATGCTAGTGCCCAGGAACCTGAATGACTCCACTGCTGCCACAGTGCTGTTTAGAATGATAAGTAGGGTCAATGTTGGGGTGTTCCTCCTAAAGGGATACTTAAATTACTATATATTACTAGAAAAATATTAGAAATTGCTGGGTGACTAGGGAGCAGTCAATAAAAAGACCTGGTAAACCCTAGTTTACTTCACTTATTTGGTCACCTTATTACCTCACCTTCATCAAAACAGTCATAATTGCCAGCAGACACTTTCTTTTTCCAGAAAAAGGTAGTCTGTTAAACTGTGCTAATGTAAGTCTTATTTACACAAAATGCACACATTAAAATTTGTTGCTGTAGTTCTTCACTATTAAAGGCATAATTATAATCTCTTTTGAAAGTGGACACTTGGAAGCTTGTTGTCCAAAGGTCAGGATTAATAAAAGTCATTAAGAAAAATAGATAAAAGGTTTAAGCCAAGTGGAGCCGACAAAGTTAGCAACAAAATGCATTATGCGGCGATCCCATAGACATTCAATGGGTGGTACACTGGTGAGGAGACCAGAAGCCATTTTTTATATTATTTTATTATTTTTTTAAATTATTTTTTTAAATATTTTTTTATGGATGTCTATGGAAGAAATGCTTCAGTGTGCAGAATAAACTGCTTTTGTGAGGAAATAGCTCATCACTTAATAAACTGACTGCCTGTCCACTAATCTCCAACATGTTTTACAATAAACAATTCTATTGGAATGAACTATGTGTAGAGTTTACTATGATAAAATGACTATTTTATAAGAGAAGACATGGACAATTTTGTGACATGTTTGTGTCAGTTCATGTCTCTCTCCCCATTCATTTGTAGCCTATGGTATTCACAAATGGTGACCTGTTGTCACAACACGCTAGTTGACCGTAAACACTCTCTCCTATAGTAAGAACGCAGAGTTTGTTATCTCAGTATAAAAGATCTCTGCTGTGGCACAATGTAATGCTTTAACTTTCTTATAATATGACCATATGTGGAACAAGATATGCATGTGAGCACTCTCTGGCTTCCTGGGTACTCACACCATAGGAGCATATCAGAGAGCTTTATCACTTTGGACGAATAATATTTATGAAGAGTTACAACAGCGGGCCATTTATAACCTCGTGGGTGCACGTATTTGGCCTGCAGGCCGGACTTTGAGTATCACTGAGCTATGGTCTGCCCTTTTGTTCATTTATCCTCATGTTCTGTTCAGATTAACTTTTGGGGTCCCAGAGACACCATTTCAAAATTTCAAATTTAACCACTTATTTTCCCTCCAGATTGTTTTAATAAATATTCCTCTGAAATAGTCAAAAGCCAGTGGACAGAAAAAAAACAAAAAAACATTGTAGAACAATACAATCAAATAATTCCAAACAAGCAACTGGCAGAGATGTACTGCTAGTGTGTGTACACCAAATAGTTGCATTTCATTCATTGCATTTATTTCAGTTTTATACCTATAGGATGCAAGAAGAGTGTTATCAAGATGAAAATGGTTTATAACTGGTTTTCATAAGATTAGGAAAAGTAAAAAACTACTTGATACTTTTGAGTATCACAAATATCCATAATGTTGAGTATGTTTATTAAGAAGAAACAGAACATGAGCGTTAATAAACAGTGACTTCAAATATGATAGACTCATTATATATGTCTTCTTACTAAAGAAAAGTTGTCTAACGATGTTCTTTTCTAGGGATGGAGTGAGCAAAACACAAACACAGTATTTTGCAACAATGAAACTGTTTTGTGGAAAGAGTAATGGGCGGAGGGGAAAAACAGCTCAAATGAGGCCAGGGTGAATCCAACAGAGCCCCTGCTGAGCTGATAAGGTGACCCTTTATCCGCAATGATCGCCTTCACCACTGATCCCAATCTCATCCCAGACAGCCCTCCATCAGGAACAATGGTTAGTTATTTGTGTCCTGTTAGATGAACTGATTTAGGCTGGCTACTTTTACCTGGAACCACACCTACATGCCTCCAGGGCCAGCCCCAACTATCTGAACACCATTCCACCAGTGCTGCAAGCCGAGCAGCAGTTGGCTGTGTTCTCCCCTTTCCTGTTTAATAAGACTAATTCATCCACAGTTAAAAGCATGGGAGACAGTCCTTGTGCATTGCTCTGGACCAACGCTGAAAGATTGTAGTGATGTTTGCACATCTATGGCATTAATCACACAATATCAGTGATACATTCAAAATGGCTTTTTAAAATACTGGATTAACTTTAAAATCTATCACATAAACAAGAACATCTTCACCATATATGGCATTGTGCTAAATGTAAACTGATACCAGGCTTAGAGAAAAAAAATTCAGGTGAATCATTTAACTAATTCATATTGAACACCAAAGTGGATATTATGCACAGCGGAAAAAAACTTGGTGGTGCAAATTGATTAATGACTGCTATTTGTGTTTAAAACCCAAATAGGTGTGCAAATACTTAGATTTATGAGTTCATTGACCTTTAAGGAAAATCAAATCTTGTTAGTTCCTGGCATGCATTATGGAGAGTGTCTTTTTGTTATTGTTTCCCAGACTTTCTTCTGGCTTCATTTTACAAGATCATGAAAACTTAGGAAAACTGGCAGAAATTTAAAACAAAAACAATGCACTTTCAAAACAGATACAGTAAATAATAACTCAGTACTGATTCAGACACATGAAACCTAATAAACGACACACACCATTGAGATGAAATATGAGCATGAGTGGAACTGTTACTCTGTACTATAATTCTCCCAGTGTTATGTCATAGTAAAGCATTGGTGGGCAATTTGTGTGGAAACCTTTAGACATGGATAAACACTTGCGCATCATTCCAGATGGTGCTTCGGAACTCCAGCGTTAGTAATGAGAGGATTTCCTTGCTTTGGAAATCCAATAGTGTAGAGAGACAGGTATACAGAGGAAAATTTGTGGAGTTCTTTATTGCTGTGACGCAATCAACCACACCATGTCCATCCTTAAAAAGATTCTTTCACAACCCACCAGGGTTGGAAAGTTTTAGAACTGACTTAATGTCATTCCAAACTCTGAGTAGAGACAATCTTCTAAGTACACATATAGATGAAGCTTCCTCAAGGCACCTAATTCAAAATGACAAAAGGTGGATTATCTTGTCAGTGGAGCACGCTATATGTCATTGTAATATAAAGTGATGACATCATGTCGTAAATGGTTTTGGTGTAGAGTCAGAGAGAGTAATAAATCTTGAACTGGGCTCATAGAAAGCTTGTCTCCCCTATTTTGTCATGTGTCTCACAATTTGATGGACACTGTCACCAAGGGAGGACATCACAAAATGGTGTTCCTGTGCCAAAGAACACAAAACTTATATCTTATTCACTGACCAGCCGCAATCCAGGTTAAAAAGGCAATAAATGCTCTGAAATAATGTTTCGCTATAATTAAATTAAGTGATTGTCATTCTTTCCAGTACAAATATGCCTTATTTCTTTGCAAATTTGGCTTATTATGGAATGTGGAATTATTCACAAAACTCAGTGTTGTTTGCCTGGTGCACAATGATGAATCTAAGACATTACAGATATTACACCTTCATTTTCTGTTAAAGCATGGTTTTCTGTAAAGCTGCTTTGAAACGATGTATGTTGTGAAAAGCGCTATACAAATAAATATTAATTGACTTGGCAATTAACATTGCACTATTACTGTTGCGCTATTATCTATACTGTTTTTACTATTGAATTTGCATCAGGAGCTGTTAAAAATCATATTTTAAGGCATGTAAATATAGCATGTCTGTCAATGATTAAAAAAAAATAGCGCCCTTTCTTTTGCAAATCCAAGAATCTGTTTTTTTTTTCTCACAGTCTGTGGTTATCGAGTCTTGTACGATTTAAGTGTCACTTTGGTGTGTTAAAATTTTGTTGTTCACAGACAAAGCAATCTTGTGTGCACAACTGACACAAAAAGCTATGAAAACAAATTCATGAGGCCAACTAAAACAAGTCCCACACGATTATTGGATCATTATCATTATGATAATTTTGGGTCCTTTTCTTGTGTCACTATCAATGTGATTTCTTTTTTTTTTTTTTTTACTTTGTGGTCTCGCCTGACCACTTTTGATCAGATCAGCTGATATGAATGTTAATACCAGGTGTAAACAGGGCCTAAGTGTCCTAGGCTAACAAAGCTTCCAAGTCTACAAAGCAATCTCATCAACCTGTCTGTAAGAAAGGCAGGCCTTACTTAAAACCTCTTCCTGTTTAATTTATAACATGTTTGGTAAGGTGGTTGCAGATGAAAGGCTCTGTTATGTTTTATCACCATGAGTTTGATGTGTGTCTGTGTGTGTGTGTGACTGAGAGAGATGTAGAAAACAGACAGGGGGCTGAGATGTGTGTGTGTGTGTGTGTTTGCTTCCTGTACAGCATTTTTTAGCATTGATCAGTATGGAAGTAAAGGGCCCTTTTTATTTAGGGTTGCAGTCTGTGGTGCAATCACACAGCTGTACGGTGCAGAGTAGTGGTTAAAGATCTTGCTTATAACTGCAAGGTTGTATCCTGCGAGGGGTGATGCAAGAGTCATCACCATTGTGCCCTTGAGCAAGGCACTTAACTTTAGGTTACAGGGAGATTGTCCCTGTTATAAGTGAGTTGCTTTGGAAGCATCAGTTTAATGAGTTGTACTACTCCCGATGAAAAGAACAGCTTTTCATGTAGGATGAACGAAAGATGTCCTCTCTCGAGACCCTCAACTCTGATGGAAAAAAAAACCTCATCCAGCTTTGCAAAAAGAGGAAACATTCGTAATTTTACTTCCACTAATGTAAATTGTTGTGTATATGCTCTAAAGATAATATTGCTGTCATGGTCACATTGACATCAGTTATTATGTCAAATGTCTTGAATGAGTCAAAAACATCAACAATTGCCAGATTAAATTATTTTAATCATTAAATGAGACACACAAGAACTGACACAGGTGCGACACAGCTGGAAGAGCAGCGCTGTTTACAACTGAGTTGGAGGAACACTGTACAGAAGCTTGGTTAGTTTTGGTTTTGGTTTAGATCTGTATTTGTATCTGTTTTTTTACTCACAATGGTGCGTTTGTGTGCTTATCCTGGATGTCTCAACTGAGAGGAGAATGTGATATTACGTCCGTAACATGGCAACGTGAAAACGTCGCACGAGAGACCACGTGAACTCAGTGATCTCTACTGCAGCTGGCCGGATGTGATGGTTTACACAGTAGTTAAAAAGTACCTAAATATTGATCTTTTTCACACCAAAAGCAATCGTGTCGCTTTAGAAGACATTAGTTTAACCACTGGAGTGGTATCGATGACGTTTATGCCGACTGTCTGTGATTTTTGGACCTTCAAAAGAGAAATCGCCATTCACTTGCACTTGCAGTTGAGATATTTTTCTATTTTTCTTCAAATGTGTTCTGGTGAAGAAAGAAAGCCATACACACCTGGGATATCATGGGAGTGAGTAAATGATGACAGAATTTGTATTAGTGTCATTGTGTGTTCTCTAAAATCACTTATTTGTCACTGGCTCACATTTTCACCCATTTGCTGCTTTCTTCCCAGGAAACAACCCACTGAGTTTATTTACCCACTAAGAGGACAGCATCCGCTGTGACTATTTGTTGCTTTAGTTTTTTATAATCACCAGAGGAAGAACTTGAGGTGATAGGAGGGGATGGAGCATTTTGACAGTCTCTGTCACGTTCTGACATGCAAATCTGAACTAAACTAAACTAAACTTCTGAAGATAAAACTGTGATGTGATATATGAGTCCTGCTCTCCAGGGTATAAATAAATAAATACAAAAATAAAAATAAACTTTTTTGGCATATCAACTTTTACCACATCTTCAAGGGCCAGTCTGGGCACATCTAGATAATCTCTTCACAATTACTGCTCCCCATGGATGAAAATGCTAGGCTAGCTCCACAGGGATTCTATCTTATCAGGTCCTGCCCTACTTCAGCTACAGAGGCTTTTCTGATGATAAATAAACAAACCTAGCCATTTACAAGTGTAAATTTGACTTCACATTAGTACAGAAAGCCAATCTTAAAGCTGTTCAGGTGGTCTTCAACCTTAATCAGTGATGTGTTAATTAGCTTTGAGAATTTGTGGCATTTACTCTGTCTTCAAAAGTAGGCTAACCAGTGTTTATCACTTTCTTGAGTGAATGGAAAATTTCACTTTGGATTATATTTATCTGATTTGTGCATTCCCCATGCAGAGATAAACATAATTAAATTAAAACTACAGAGAACCACAGAACAGGGGCGATGCCAGGATTTTGTTCACAGAGGGGGCTGGACAGTGTACCGTGATCAGTCTGTGGTGGCACCAAAATGTAATCCAACCAGCGGTGGGGAGGGGGTGCGCGCACGAGTGTTATATCATCTGCGGGGGGGGGGGGGGTGCTAGTGTTATTTCGTCTGATGGGGGTGAGGGCTGGTGTGGAGGGGTTGCGAGCGGAGTGTTGTCCGACCTGTTGGGGGGGGGGTGGGTGGGTGCGAGTGTTACATCGTCCAACATCCCCCCACCCCCACCCACCCCCACCATCGGATGAAACCGAAACTTAAGACAGGTTGATTTAAGAGAGTTTTAATTAAAGGAATGGTTCATTCTAAAATGAAAATCCTGTTATCATTTACCCACCATCATGTCATTCCAAACCTGTATTAATTTCACAGTTGACACAGTTGATTCTTGGTCGGAATCATTCATTCACAAGTGGGATGGATCTGCTTTTCAGGTTCCGGTTCTCGAATTAACCAGCCTGATCTCATGAGCATTAGATGACTGTGGCAGCATTTTTGTAAAAAGAAATTACGTACTTTATTACATGTTTGGCCTGCAGTTTCCCAGTGAAATGTCCAGCGGGGGGAAACAAAACTGAGTGAAATGGTGTGATATACAGACAAGTTTAGTTATAGTAACGTTCATTCTATGAGACTAGGTTTGAATTAACAGCTCATTGGAGGGGAAGATTATCAATAATGACAACACACTCTCATGGTGAAATCATCAGGATTCGTACAACTTTTCTAAATTTGCCTAATTCGTATGATATTGTGCGACTGCACTCATTTGAATTCCTATGACTTTCACTACAGCCAATGACGTCGCTGGACATCGTTTCCATCTAATATGCGACAATTACTTGCTTCTGTCACACACAACAGCTTGCTATCATGTTTACACACTCTACTGATTGGTTAAGTTTAGATAAGGGGTTTGGGTAAGGGCATAATATTAATAAGTATGTCCTTAACGCCTCGTAAGCGGAACTTGCGCTTACTTCCACATTAGACATCTGGGAATTTGCATGTGATGAAGTCATACGAGTTTATGCGAACAACATCGTGCGAGACCATACAAAATAAATGTATGACTTCTCAGGAGATCGGGTTGATAATGACTTAAATTTCAGTCTGACTTTCACCCAAAGCTTATGTATATCTTCAGAAGACTTGGATTATAGTGCAAAGGCTCAGTCCCTATTCATTGTAATTGTATGGAAAAGAGCAACCAGTGCATTCTTTAAAATTTCTATTTTTGTGCTCCTCAGAACAACAACAACAAAAAAAGTCATAAGGGTGAGTAAATGATATCAAATGTTTGTTTTTGGTTGAACTATTCCTTTAAAGTTTTAACTCTGGATGAGAAGGAGCTCAACTGAGCATGCTTTCCTCAGGCTGTGAAGTTCCTCAGGCCTGATTTAGGAGAATGCTAAAACTCTTTAAGAGAATGTTGGTATAAATAAAAAGATGGATTAAATATTGGATTTCAAATGCAATGTAATGCAGATGGATCGCATTTAGAATTTTAAAAAAAAGCAAGCAAGAAAGAACAGATCTATGGGAAGAAAGAGAGAGATTTGATTGCAAAATGAGCTATGCGAGGTGTTTCTCAGAGCATGAAAAGAGTGGAAACACACACCACTCCATATCCTTTCCGGAGAACACAGTAATTACAGATGTTTAAAATCCATTCAACAAGGGACAAGTTACTACAAGTTAAGACACAAAGTGAACTACAGAAGTCCTACTCAGAAGCCGGAATCAGTGCTCTCTGTTAATATCCCTTTTCTAAGGCTCTCTCTTTATTTATCTCCTGTTCTTTCTTTCCCAAATGTCTCAATGTGTGCTCCGACCTTGACATGCCTGACAAAGCCATTTTGTTCCCAACCCAATGGAAACTGTGCAAAGGTAAACACACTTATGTGATATATTAGCATCTGGAAACTCCTTTAAAGCCAACCTGTTAGTGCATTCAGATTCCCACGTGGAATCTGCACCAGTAAATTGAGACATTGTTAGAGCTAGTTAGGGATATGACATCTAATAGAACTTCATCATGTGGCCCCAGGGAACATTCTGTAATAATGTATATGATTTGTGTGCAGTGGACTAGAGTTGAGGGAGTGAATTAGCCTATGCTGGACATGACTCTCCTCTAAAAACATTCTGTTTTGAATCCCATGTTTAGTCCTTAAAGGGATAGTTCACCACAAAATACAAATTCTGTCATCATTTACTCACCATTTACTCACCATTATGTTGTTTCAAACCCGTATGACTTTGTTATTTTTGTGGAACACAAAACATTAGGCAGAATGTTAGGCAGAATGTTAGTCTCAGTCACCATTTGCTTTCATTGCATCTGCTATTTTTCCCATACAATGATACAAAGTTTATTCTTGTGTGAATGATCCCTTTAAAACCGCTAAGCATAATAAAAGCTATCCGTTTCGTGAATTTCCATCTATGAATTGCTGATAAACAATAGAAAAAAATCCCTTACTTCTTTGTACCTCTGGCTGTGAGACTGTGTGAGGATTTGAACAATCCAGCTTGATACAACATTTTGTATATTATTGGGGCTATAAAACAAGCAAAGTTTGTAGTTATGTTACATCTAAAACAAGCACATGCATAGAAAGTCATCTTTAATATAGTGCACTTAAATAGAGTCAGACAAAACAAGATTTTCCATGGGAGATTAGGACAGGAAGTCCACCAGACATACGCGGTAACCTCTGTGGCTTTTCCACATTTGGCAAAACTTAAGCACTTGGTAACCAACTAAAAAAAATCACATGGATTATATGTGAAGCCCACTTGAACATTTTACTGGTCAAAGACTGATAAGGTAATACTAGCTGATGCTGACAGGTATTTTTGTAGTGGGTGCATTCATATGGAGTAAGAGGAAAAGCTGCGGAGTGATAAAAAACTCTGATTGACTCGGACCATTGGTGAGTGAACAGGAAGCGAGCAGTCCCTCATGTCCATCTTCAACACCCCCTCAATCTCCATGCAGATTTCCTTTGCTAAGAGACCTACACCATGTAAAGCACTGGCCTCTCTCTCATCTGAGTGCAGGTCAAGGGTTTGCCCCTCTGGAACTTCTTCAAAATAGCTTTCTCCTTGTTAGAAAGTCCCTTCATTGAAAGTAATTAGAATGAGATCTGAAATACTTATTTGTTTCTATTTCTGTTTTGTTTTTTGTTTTTTGAAACCTAAATCAAATGATTGAACACAGTGTAGCTCGTAACTCAGAACAGAACGTGAAGAGATTTATGCACTACAGTACTGTGAAGTAACAGAATGCAGATTGCCCCTAATGAGATTAAACACATACCTACCTGTACAGAATACAGATGGAGGAAATCCAATATGATCACACAGGAAGTCGGCATGTTTCAGAGTCCCAGCACCCTAGGATTGGTCATATTATGCAGACTTACTTACAATCTCCTATCAGACATTTTTGCCATAGTCCAACATGTTTATCTTCCTTTGTGGCATGATCGAAAGTGCGTTGTGTCAGCAGCGTGGGAGACCTGGGTTCGGATCTCTCTTAGAACCCAGGAAATAATCACTTTTGCATAATCAGTGATGAGCACGATTCAGAGGTTGCATTTTCCCTTCACATTTTTCATTGTACCCATTTTACATTACATTTTAATGGTTATCCTTCTAACATTTTACTTCACTGATGGTTAGGTTTAAGTTTGGGGGTACAGTTTATTAAATATGCATTCCTCTTCACTGTACTACAGCGTGTACAGCTGAAAAGGACTCGCTTTTGGCACCCCTCCGAGGACATTAAACCCCTGCAAAATGGAGCTCACACGTTCCCATATGCCCAACGACTCTTTCCGCTTTGGCCACTGGGGGCAGTGTTTTGAATTTTAGCTAAAGAAAAGTCTGATTCCGATTTTACAGTGAGATCAGTCTGGAAAATCATAAAGAATTAACTCTTTCATTTATTTACATGTTTATTTTCATGCTGAAACACTGTGTTGTTTCAGCGCCTGGTTCACAAATTGAACTATTTGAATCAGGTAATAGCGCAAACGCACCAAAAATTTGTGCTGAATTTGCACTCTGCAGTTCCCCTTCCTACAGGCCAGTTCTCAGTGTTAGGTTATGGAGGATGCAGTAGACTACCACAATCTGACATACTTTACTAGGATTGTACAACTTTGCTTAACTACTGTGATCAAGACACCTGAATCAGTTCTTAAAAATGCCAGAAATGTGTGGGACTGCACATTGTGTCTAAAAATATACCTGGTTATAATACTTTTCGACATACAGTAATTGAGTCAGGACCACTTCCTTCAAATGAATATTTTATTGACTTATAGATAGTTTGAAGCAATCTGTTGGTGTTGGCGGTATGGTTCTTTTCTGGGCAAAGTCCCTGCCCATCCATGCAGCCATGCATGGACAGAGCGGGGAGAGCACCAATCAAACACCCCAGGGGTAACAGAACAGATCCAGCAGAACAACTTTGAACAAATGTTTTTTTTTTCCAGACAGTACATCATGGTACAATTATTCATTTGCAGACTTTCATTGCAGAGTAAATGGACACTTGATAGAACTTTAAATATTTAACAAGTTGGTAAATCAAGGAAAAGGCGCAATAACACACTGAAGATAAACTTACAATTGACTGCTAGTCTAAGGCAGCTAAGAGAATAAATTAAAGAATAGAGGACTTAAAAAGAATCGCTCTGATATGTGTCTGAATTGTATTGGTAGACGTCATCATCAGTTGAGCATCAGCTAATTGCAAGCTCTATTAACTAATGCAATGCTTGATTTTGACAATCATTTGAAGAATTACTGATGCCATTATCGCTAGAAAATGTCCACAAATTTCTTTGTTAAACAGTTGTCTCTTTTAAGACACAAAACATAACAAGCTTAATTTAAACAGAAAGGAGGCATGAGAAAGAATGAAAATACCTCAAGTCTTCAACTAAAAGGAGGCGCTATATCGTGAAAAAAGTCATGCTTAAAATGTTCAAGTCTTCGGATAAATATGTCAAGGAATATGGGGTATCGTTTGAAAGCTTAGAATCTGAACTTTTCATAGATAACCATCACTTCTGCATTTAAAAACTTTATATCTGCTCATACCTTAGTCTGTGAGTTTGCTTGTATGAGTAATCCTTAGATGTCCAGAACAAAAAAGATTGTGCTTCTAGTCCACTCAGAGGCCGAGATATTTGATGAAACAATGGGGGTGGTGCATGAAATGTAAGCACAGCATAGTTCTAGCGGGAAGACTAGCAGCTGTACATCATCGCACCATTAGCTAGGTAACTCCTAGCCAATCACATGTAAGCCATTGCTTTATAAGTCTGCTCACAATCTATTACATTGTGTTTCAGTGTGCTAACACAGCAACCTCCATTACCCCACCACCACCAGTTGAGTCCCGTCCTGCACAGGGGTAGGCTCCTCGCCCCTGCCTCCTATCTCCGGCAGGATATGATGGTTACAAGTACAATTTCTTCGGACCACCAGACGGGGCTTACGCCAAAGAGAAACATTACATTTCTGTTTTATGTTTATCAAATAAATGTTATCTTAAATTTCACTCAGTCTGCGAGTCTTCCTGATAGAACTGAAAATTAGACAATGTCTACTGATGAGCACATATTGATGAAATGCGTTAGAACGCCACCTACACTTCAGATCTGCATATTGTGAGTGAAGGTGATAGAAAAAGAAAGAAATTCTAGTACTTGATGCCATCTAATAGAAAGAGTTTTTGGGTGGAGATAGAGCAAACAGAACCAGAATTACATGCCTACAAATTTAGGATGACGAAAAAAAAAAAAAAAAAAAATCATCATAAGATTGATCATATATAATTTAAGATTTATGAATAATTCTAAAAAGAGTATTTTTTTAATTTGGTTTTTTTTTTTTCTCTGAAAAACGAGACCAATTTTTAGCAATTAGTCCACAGTATGTGTGAATGGTGAGCTTTTAAATTTGAGTGTGAAAAATTGCAGATGGCAACTTAAAAATGCCCCAGAAGCGCAATGCCAGCGCCGGTAGCGTAGATAAAGGTTTATGCATTGAAATACATGCACAAAAGTGATTCAGCTGTTTAGTGAATTTGCCCCAGAGAAAGAACACATACAGGTGCATCTCAATGAATTAGAATGTCGTGGAAAAGTTCATTTATTTCAGTAATTCAACTCAAATTGTGAAACTCGTGTATTAAATAAATTCAATGCACACAGACTGAAGTAGTTTAAGTCTTTGGTTCTTTTAATTGTGATGATTTTGGCTCACATTTAACAAAAACTCACCAATTCACTATCTCAAAAAATTAGAATATGGTGACATGCCAATCAGCTAATCAACTCAAAACACCTGCAAAGGTTTCCTGAGCCTTCAAAATGGTCTCTCAGTTTGGTTCACTAGGCTACACAATCATGGGGAAGACTGCTGATCTGATAGTTGTCCAGAAGACAATCATTGACACCCTTCACAAGGAGGGTAAGCCACAAACATTCATTGCCAATTGGCTGTTCACAGAGTGCTGTATCCAAGCATGTTAACAGAAAGTTGAGTGGAAGGAAAAAGTGTGGAAGAAAAAGATGCACAACCAACCGAGAGAACCGCAGCCTTATGAGGATTGTCAAGCAAAATCGATTCAAGAATTTGGGTGAACTTCACAAGGAATGGACTGAGGCTGGGGTCAAGGCATCAAGAGCCACCACACACAGACGTGTCAAGGAATTTGGCTACAGTTGTCGTATTCCTCTTGTTATGCCACTCCTGAACCACAGACAACGTCAGAGGCGTCTTACCTGGGCTAAGGAGAAGAAGAACTGGACTGTTGCCCAGTGGTCCAAAGTCCTCTTTTCAGATGAGAGCAAGTTTTGTATTTCATTTGGAAACCAAGGTCCTAGAGTCTGGAGGAAGGGTGGAGAAGCTCATAGCCCAAGTTGCTTGAAGTCCAGTGTTAAGTTTTCACAGTCTGTGATGATTTGGGATGCAATGTCATCTGCTGGTGTTTGGTCCATTGTGTTTTTTGAAAACCAAAGTCACTGCACCCGTTTACCAAGAAATTTTGGAGCACTTCATGCTTCCTTCTGCTGACCAGCTTTTTAAAGATGCTGATTTCATTTTCCAGCAGGATTTGGCACCTGCCCACACTGCCAAAAGCACCAAAAGTTGGTTAAATGACCATGGAGTTGGTGTGCTTGACTGGCCAGCAAACTCGCCAGACCTGAACCCCATAGAGAATCTATGGGGTATTGTCAAGAGGAAAATGAGAAACATGAGACCAAAAAATGCAGATGAGCTGAAGGCCACTGTCAAAGAAACCTGGGCTTCCATACTACCTCAGCAGTGCCACAAACTGATTACCTCCATGCCACGCCGAATTGAGGCAGTAATTAAAGCAAAAAGGAGCCCCTACCAAGTATTGAGTACATATACAGTAAATGAACATACTTTCCAGAAGGCCAACAATTCACTAAAAATGTTTTTTTTATTGGTCTTATGATGTATTCTAATTTTTTGAGATAGTGAATTGGTGGGTTTTTGTTAAATGTGAGCCAAAATCATCACAATTAAAAGAACCAAAGACTTAAACTACTTCAGTCTGTGTGCATTGAATTTATTTAATACACGAGTTTCACAATTTGAGTTGAATTACTGAAATAAATGAACTTTTCCACGACATTCTAATTTATTGAGATGCACCTGTACATACAAAGCCACACAAAATGACTTACACATGTATTCAGATACGACTGTCACTGCCTGGCATTATTGTTTATGGAGTCTCTGTCATTTCCCAAATCACTGCAAAAGACACCTCTGTGCGTGCTTTATTTCTTTGCTGAGGTTTGAGTGTGTGCACGGAGCATTCCGTATTCTGCCCCTGATGTGTAATGGAGAGCAAAAAGACAAGGCTGATGTCATACACATAAATATTTTTGGAGTGTATAAGTGTAGTCTGTAGACCCAGAAAGAAAAGCAGCGGGGCTGGTTTGCTCAATAAATAATGAAATATAAGCACAAAGACCTGATTGCTGGCTACATGATACAGGCTGCATGATGATTGAAACACAAGCAGGGGCCCTGTCTGCACGTCTATGCAGAGAGAGGAGGCCGAGGGGAGAAGAAAAGAAAAACACAGACATAAACTAAGATGAAGGAGTGTGAGGGGTAAATGAAAAGAGGCAAGAAAACTACACAGAAAGTACAAATTAAAGAGGCAATGAGTTAAAAAAGAGAGGTCTATAAAGGGTTGAAAGATGGGAGTTTGGACAGTGGAAGAGAAAGGTGGAGAAAAAAAAAAGAGGAACTTGCCCTCATCCTGGCTATGGAAGCTGTGTGTGTTAGGGGGAAAAGAGAAAAGGAGAACTTTCAGTAAAGGGATTACTGACTTTAGTCATGGACATTTTGCAGACTTTTGGAAATTCTTTGCAGAACGTACCAAAAAAAAAAAAAAAAAAAAAAGAAAAAAAACCCTCAACAGACAGACAGTTGGGCCTGGGTAATATTTCCTGTGTGAGGAAAGCTTTGGCTCTTGTCTGTTGAGTCAGATTTAGAGTAAATTCATTTGCTCCCCTGGCCTCAGAAGTGTCATTGATATATGTTTTTTATATAAGCTATGAATTGTAATGTCCATAACAGAATGAATTTGTTAATGTCCATCCCAGAAAAATCAATAAATCACATGCAAGAAGATTCTTATGAATTCACTTTATACTAAGAGACAAAAAGCATGCCTCAAAGGCTCTTACGTCATTTCTGTGCCACTAGCATCACCAAAATGAATAGCAAAATAATGGTTCAGAATTCAGAAAGTTCAGAATACCTTCCTATCATACTACTCTTAATATTTCTGGCATATCTATTTACTGCAGAAACAATAAGAGTTGTATGGTTGTGTGCTATTCCACACTTAACACATGACTGCTTTCAAACAGGTTTCCCAACCACTCCCCCATCTTCCATTGGTTGGGAAACAGATAGTCCCGCCTTAAACTCATGTCATTGGTTGAGCCAATGTTACAAGGTTTGACTGGTTAGGATGCTCAAACAAACAGAGCAATGTTTTGATAGCACAGAGCCACAAAGTTTACACTTTTCAAATGGCTTACTTATAGTTGTCTCTGTATATTAAGTTGGGATATCAGAAAGGATTTGAATTAAATAGACTGTTAGTGAGCTTTTTGGAATATCTTAGGTCTTTATATTATAAATGTTCATATTTCTTTCTCTTTTTCCATTTAAATTCAATTACCTCTTTGACAACACACTGCCCTTTCATCAACTTCTGCCACCTTAGCAACATGTGTGTGTCTATATAACACATACAGACATGCACGCTCACAGCTGCCTGATGGGGAATCTTGGCCCAACATATTTGTCTCACTTTCATTGGTATTTATTGACCAAACTTAGCTTAACTGTGGGTTCAGTTCTTGTCCATAGCCTGAGAGACTCCTAAAATGTGGTAGAGCTTTAAACATTGAGCTCTGCAGGCTCTCTATCTCACCATACCCATCAGACTAGCATTTCAGTCTCTCTGATAGGACCAAGACTGTCAATGAAGGACCTAGCTACTGTATAACCATGGTTAAATGAATGGACAGGCATGGTTACTGTATGTGTTTCCCCCCCGATTTGTCTACTGAGGTGGAACGCTATGTCCTCCCACATTCGGGCGGAAAGTTGTTATGGACCATGCGCAACATGGACAGGTTTAGCACCGTCTCCAGGATGTGAGTGGGGTCCGAGTTGGGGTGGAAAAGCACATTTTTAGGGTGGCAGCTACCACCCCGTGCCACCCTTCTGGCCCCGCCCCTGGGTTGATTCTTTGGTGTTCTTGCTCACCCGTGTGTTTTCTGAGCCTCAGGCTGGTGATGTAAATGTGTGAGTCAATGTCTGACAGCTCAAGATAATATACAGCAGTCTATAAGATAAAAATCAAAAGGCAACAGTCATGGAACAACTTTCTTAACTTGTGCTTCTTTCTGCCCCAACATATAGCCCTAGACAAAAAAAGGCCACAGAATGCAGATTACATGTAGCTGAAAGTCATGTCATGCCTTGTTATAAAACCTAACCAGTCTACGCAATCATTGTCATTTTCCAGTAAAATACAGAACCCAAAATTACCCCATCTCAAACTCAATTTCTTAGTTGTTAACCAAAGTCAAAATACCTGATATTTACAAAGCAAAAGCTCAAAGTAAACCTTTATAAAACACTCTAAAAGAATTAAGAAAATAAATGTCACCCCATCACATGATTGACTTTATAATTAAATAGACATTGTGTTTTCCTGTGCAAACAGCAGTAATCTGTAGGGCGTTACTGTAAAGGATGCACTGAAGAGGCTTTGCTAAGTTTAGTAATTATCTGACTGCACTTTGCAGAGGCTATAATGTGTCAATAAATCATGCAATAAAAAGGGAGATTACAGCCTCATATCCACCACACTGGGCTGCTTTAAGATCAGCCTCTACCAGTCTGCCAGCCTGGGAGTTCACCCCCAAAGTGAAATCAGCTGTGTGTGTGTTTATCAAATGGATATTCATTTCAAAGGAAAGTTTACTTCTCAAACAAAACTTGAATGCAATTTTTCGCTTCATTTTGTACAGTAAGTGGTTAAAAATTAAGATAAAACATTAGTTAGCACAATAGGTATCATACTAAGAACAATTTGTTTACAACATTTACAGTATTAATGTTAGTTATGTGTATTTCTACATATGCAAAAAAAAAAAAGATTTCAGTGAAATGTTGTATGCATTGTATAAAGTTGTATACCTTAGTTATAGCATTATGATCAAACATAAACTAACCATGAACAAAAGTATATTCATAAATGAACATTAATCAAGATGTTAATGTTGCCTGAAAGTGTGTGCCTACAGTATAAGATGTTTTGGGTTCTTCTATTTCCCATTATGTGGCAGCCTGAACATCTCTCTTTCTTACTGCGCACTCTCTCGAACTGTTGTCTGCATTATTTTATTGTAAAACAGGAGGTTTCGGTATTTCAAGGCCACTGAGTCACTATTGGTGCAAGCCAGTTACTCCATGGGAACACATACAATCAATAGTGCATGCGTTTTGCAGGATTACAGACACAGATTAACATATCATAGATGAACACGTTACAATTATTTATTTCAGTACACTGTAAACCCTAATGTTGTCATTATTAGAAAAATCAAGTTCTTAATTAAACATTAATTGACATTTTTGGGCTCATAACTCTCATAACAAATATCTATGTTCCTTGAACTTATTTTTCTTAAAAATCTAGATTTAAGATTTTAAGTGTTAAACTCAAATGATTGAGTACAAAATTGAGGCTATACGGAATACTCACAATACCTTGTGCTTTATTTATTTAATCATGTTTCCTTGATCAAATGGCACTTTAAATAGTTTAAATAGTTATTAAGAATGCATAGAGGTTTTAGCTCTTTTTTTAATTTGTATTATTATTTATGTTGTTTTGTTGCAAATAGTTGCTTCGTGTGATGAAAGCATTAGGGTGATCTCTGTCCCCTTTGGTCAAGTTGGACCCTGTTAACTATTTCATTTTACCTTGTGCATGTGCAACTGAATTATAGGTATATATGCATTTCAGTGATGAATTAAGTTTATTTGTGATTGACCTAAAATCAGTTATAATGTTCTTTTTTTTAACTGTGATATTGGTCTAAATTTGAGTCAATTCAACTAAAACTATTAGGTGGAAAGAAATATTTAAATAGCAAATCTGAGTTAAGTCTACTTGCATCTAGTTATCTTAAATATTTAAGTTCATTCTATATAAACACCATCTATAAGTTTTGTAGATACCATTACTCAGTCCAACTGAGGGAACGAGTTTACTCAATCAATTGAGTAAAGTCAGCTTATTAGGGTTTTCAGTGCATAAAGCAGGGAAGACATGCATGTGTGTAATCTAACACAAGTTGATTTGTCTCAAGCACATACTATGCTGAATCCAGTGGCAGTAAAGCTTTCTCTTCTGTATGTTTATCTCCATTCTGAGGGCCTCTCTCCTGAACAAATGTCTTGGCCCCCCTCTCTGCCCCCACGCTTTTGTGACATAACTGCACTTTCACTTGCATTTCACCCTCCAAGCACATCTGGATTTCTGCTCTGCTCCAAAGAGAACGTGTCACCCCTCAAAGCAGTTTCAACCAAATAAATAGCAATGAATAGCATCAGAAACTTAAAACACTGGACAAGTCAATGCCAGTTTGCTTACGTGCAAATTCGGATCCAATATGGTCCAGTCTCACGAGAACAAAGCATAATGGGTTTCATGTCAACTGACCCAAATAAGTCTAATGTTTCTTGAGGGGGTTGAGCGAGCCTGCAGACTTAGCCAAAGGGGTCAGTTTAGGTTATGAAGTGTCTTGTGGTGAGATAAAGCAGAGTAGAGGAAGGCTGTAGATAAGGGCATGTCCCATGAGTCAACTGAGTTGATTTAAAGCTGGTTATCCTACCTCTGTCTGGTGACCTGACCTTGTGTTGCTTATAGGAAGGAAACAGCAAAGTAGATTTAACATGATTTATGGCCTTCAAAAAGTACCTTCAATCAAATGTGTATGCAGCAGCACTGAATTGGACTGTTAGAGTGCAATGACTGTAATGGCAATTCATCTCATTCAACTCTGTTTTTTGTTCCTGAAGTCATCCTTTTCCAAAGAATGTAGTACTAGAGAACATTTTTGAAAGTCTCAATTTTGATGGAGGAAAATTACATTCCAGTGTGGATGACAGGTGTAAACACAGCAAAATCTATGCATTTTCAACTAAAAACATATTAGTGTGTACGTGGCCTCAGGCATTAATTGTGTTGTCTTGATTTGTTTTTTTGTTTCGAGAAAATATATCAATAATTTTAAGATTTCTGTAATCAGTATCTCAGGATAAACTCAGTCATAGAAGAACTGTGTTAAGGCTAAATTCTGTTTTCTTTTTATGCTTCCAAATAATAATAATAATAATAATAATAATAATAATAATACTAATAAAGAAATCCTTGCTCTAAGAATCTCAGTATGATGACCTTATGAGTTCATTAAAAACAGCAGTCTGGGGTAAAATAAGCAGGAGTTGGTATGATTTACACATGTGATAAGAAGCATTACTAAGTAACCTCTCACCTTTTGCCCTCTGAAGTCATAAATGTATGTATGTGATTTAACATGCCTGGGGCTACATGCTCCTCTTTTTCACTGCGACATAAAAACACTCCTCTTTCTGCTCTTATTTTATGAGAATAGAGAAATCAACTCAACATTGCTGGAGCCTCATCAGGAGAACAGTGATCAGAACTGTGCTTGCTTCTCTTATAGAAAGACAAACATCAATTTATATCACTGCATTACGTATGAGGCAAGTATCCAATCACTTTTGGCTGTAAGCAGCAGAATCAATTCCCTCAATAGGGAAACAAAATATCAAACCAAGTGTTATTTATTAGAAATATGTCACAGGCACACTTTAAGCAAAACATTTTACATGAAGATGTTTGTTAGGTTTTAAATGATAAAGCAAAATAATTTGTTTGAGATGCTGCTTGGTTTGATATTTTGTTATCTAATGCAATGACATTTGTCCATTTAAGTGTAGCCTAAGTGTCCAAATATCTTTTTGGGTCCACTGTAAAAGGAAGCCTAAGGGAAGCTCTTTGTAGTGTAAGTTCACGCCATTAAAAACAGAGAAGTTCAAGACTATAAAATACTAAGATAATACTTAATCTTTTATAAGGTATTCACAATTTTCTGTAATTGTTGTTTGTTGTAATTGTTACATTTTACTTGGTTACATGTACAGAAAAAACGGCAGTGGTCCTAAAACAGAGCCTTGAGGGACTGCATGATTTACAATTGTGTTTTCTGAGAGTCTAATGTTTACATTAACACAAAATGATAGCAATAAGTTAGATTTAAATTAGGAAGTCTGTGCAGAGGGAATGTTTGTTGTCAGTGTCAAGGATGTGAAATGCTGGACAGAGATCCAGAAGCATATAATCAGAAGACAACAGCAAGTCATTTATTACATCAGCTAATGCTGACTAAGTACACTGATTAGGTCTAAACCCTGGAACAACTCATGTATCTTGTACATAAGCAAAAGATTCATCTGTTCATTTCGGCACAATCGAAACATCACTTAGTTTGTTTGCGCATCCAAACCAGCCCGACATACAGTAACATTGGCTCGACCAATATTGTAAGTTTGAGGAGGGACTGTTGGTTTATCTGACGAGGAAAGTGTTTGGGAAACCTGTTTGAAAACAATCATTAAATTTGCAATTCCACTTGATGATGCTAGTTGCACAGAAATTACACATTTTAGCTTCAATAACAAAAATTTTAAGGGCTCTATTTTTGTGACCGTGCTAGGCACAGTGCAACGTGCAATGACCGTGTGCTATGTCTTATCCAATTTTCGTGAGAGCACTAAATCTAAGCTCAATTTTTGTGTCACCACAAAGCGCAGGTGGGTGTGTTTGCGCTATCTGTGGGTGTATGCACGCAAACCGTGGGTTTATTGCATGTTAAGTGTAATTTGCTATTTTCCTGAGAAATATGTAATTGCACTAAGACATCTGTGAAGCACGTCTATCGTCAGCGTAAAGTCTACAATTAGTGCATTTGCAGTTTGGGAATTCCACCAGCAGATGATATTAAAGAGCTATCAATCACTTTTAAAACCATTATATGTGTTAGTAGATCAATAATATTAATAATGACAACAACAACAATAGCACCTTTCCAAAGCTCAAGGACGCGTTACAGAAATTAAACATAACACATTAAACAGGGAAAAATATAAAAAAAATATACATTACAAAACAATGAACAATGGGAGAGCAGCAAAGCATGTTTTTTTTTTCAAATCACGCCAAAGGCTACACTTTTCAGGCTGGTCCAGCAAAAGCCTCTATCAAAAAGTTGATTGGCTCTTTTAACTTCCATTCCTACAGCCACCAAATTTCTCCCATTCATTTTACTAGAGTGGTCTGTCTCCTTTCTTATGTTGCTTGTTTTGTTGCTTTTTTGTTGATTTTTCACCTCTTTTTCTCCCCAATTTGGAATGCCCAGTTCCCAATGCGCTCTAAGTCCTCATGGTGGCGTAGTGACTCGCCTCAATCCGGGTGGTGGAGGACAAATCTCAGTTGCCTCCATGTCTGAGACAGTCAATCCGCACATCTTATCGCGTGGCTTGTTGAGCGCGTTACTGCAGAGACATAGCACGTATGGAGGCTTCATGCTATTCTCTGGGGCATCCATGCACAACTCACCACACGCCTCATCAAGAGTGAGAACCACATTATAGCAACCACGAGGAGGCTACCCCATGTGACTCAACCCTCCCTAGCAACTGGGCCAATTTGGTTGCTTTGGAGACCTGGCTGGAGTCACTCAGCACGCCCTGGATTTGAACTCATGACTCCAGGGGTGGTAGTCAGTGTCTTTACTCGCTGAGCTACCCAGGCCCCCCAGCAAAGCATGTTTTAAGCATCCCGTAACACAGCTAAGACCGCAGGTAAGACAGACCAATAGACAACATATTAAATGCGGTCCGGAGGCAGAATGAAACACAAACATCCTCTATAGTATTTCACTGCTAAACACCATAGCACTAGAACAAAGTCAACAAAACAGGGGAGATCTCACAGCAAGGATGTAGTTATTCTGCTAAAGAACGTAAGACACAAATGGTCCATATTTCTATTATTCTAATGCAGACCAGTTACACTGCTAAATTCTTATAAATAGATTGTCTTCATTTATATTGACATTGCTTGAGAGGGAATGGATATATAATAGGACACAGACGGTGCAATAACCAGAGAAGAACCTCAGAATTAAATTGCACTTGGCCCAGCCCATGAGCTCTTTGCACACGCGGTTTCGCCAACCTACTTGCTCCTAGACTTGGCGCATGCTTGCACGAAAATATCAAAACATCATGACCATGCCCACTGACTATGCGCATTATGACTATTGCGCGAGACGTAACACCTTAAAATAGGGCCCTAATAGTTTTTGTTGCATTTCCAAAAAGAAAGAGTTAAGAAAATGTACCAAAGGTTTTCCTTTACTAGACGGAAACAATTATTTTTATAGAATTTCATGACATCTTTACCGTAACATACTGATTCAGAGTTTCAATTGTTGTCTGGTTCCTGGTCAGTCTGGCTGCTAAATTGAAAAGCAATTCTGTGAGTTTCTACTAATTTTCTTTACACTACAAAATTATGCTACACTAGCTGATCTCTCACATACAAATTACAGGGACAATAGGAGAGATCTCTGGCTCCAGGTCTGTTTTACCTCATAGTGGAACAGAGCAGGGAGACAGAGAGACAAAACGGACTGCACACTCTGCCAAAAGTCCTCATGATGAGAAAAACGTTCTTGCATCCCCACCATCGTATTAAATACGTACTTAAATAGGAGCATATAGGTATTCCATATTAGTGCTGATTTTGTCCAGAGTTTAGGTTTTAGCATGAATATTTGACCAATATGTCACTAGTTTTAGTGTTGGCCATCATCGTGAAGTTATGACACAGTGACAAACTGTGTTCGCAATAGAGCATTTTGATTTCCTGTAAATAAATAAAGTTTCCCACAGTTAGTCAGTGAGGCTACACATGGTTTGAATGTGAGTATATACTAAATGCTTGAGCAAATTACACCAATAATCATGCCCTGTAGTGTGGTGTGTGACAAGCAGGGTAATGTTAAAATCATCAGCCATATAGTACGTTGCATTGGTCCAATTTGGCTTGAATGACTTCAGGATGAACAAGAGCCAGCGAAACAAAAAACGTACAGTGTGGACCTTTAAATGCTCTGAAATTAAAACTGTGGAAGCTATTTAATTCTGTAATAATTTAGTAATTCAGCATAATTCCAATCAGGCTGGTCTGCTGCTGTCATCAAGCTAGCACCAAAGAAATAAAGACACAACATTGTATGCCACAAATCTAGATACTGTGGTATCCTAAAAGCTATGCTAAATATATTATCCTGAAAGCTGTGTGCTCTTACTCTGAATGTACCACCTTGCTGAAAGAAAGAAAGATTTATTTTCTTTTTTTTTTTTTACTCTAAATCTCCATTTTAACTTTAAGTTTCCAATGTGAAAGTGAAACTAAATAGGCACCACATGTGACTCTCAGATGTAAAAGTGAAAGTGGAGATTTAGAGTAAAAAAAGGACTTGAATATTGATTCTCACACACACCTATTAGATCACTTCTGAAGATATGGATTTAACCACTGGAGTCGTATGGATTACTTTTATGTTACCTTAATGTGATTTTTGGAGCTACAAAAGGTCTGATCACCATTCACTTGCATTATATGGGCCTACAGAGCTGAAATATATAATTTGTGTTCTGCTGAAGAAAGAAAGTCATACACATCTGGGATGGCATAATGGTGAGTAAATGATAAGAAATTAAATTTTTTCGATGACCTATCACTTTAAGAAATAGAGTTAAAGGAACAAAATTGAAAATTCTGTCATCATTTACACACCCTCATGTCATTCCAAGCACATAATTCTTTCTTTGTTCTATGAAACACGAAAGAAGAAATGATAGAAGTATCAATGTTCAAGTCAGATCTGTTCAATGAATTCGTTTTTTAGTTTCACAAAACCGGTCTAAATGATTCATTCATGATTCGGGCTGATCTAGTACTCAAGATCAATTAACTTAGTTAACAGCTCACTTGAGGGTAAGATTATCAGTGAATAACAACTTTGGTCTGTTTCTCATCCAAAGCTATCATGTGGCTTCAAAATACTTTAAAAGAATTACAATAGAGTGGATCTGATAAATAAAGAACAGGTGCCCTGTTTTCCTATAGTACTCAACCCTGACCCAGTTGTAGAGCTGCCGTGAAGTCGGACTCCATGCAGTAATTATAGTCATTACGAAATACAATCACATACTCTTGTATAAAATGCTGTGAGGAGTTGTAAGGGGACTGGCCATCTTTCATTGACAGACCCTGAGATGATGTCAGCTTTAGAGAGTTGGACATTGTTCTTACATTGGAAATGGACTAACTTTTCCAGTAATCGCTAGAGGGACGTGACAACAAATCCAGCGCTGTCCCACACATACACATACACACTCACACACAAACAGATGCATACACATAATCAGAACAAGATGTTTCTGCTGGCCTGCAACAATGCAAAAGGGCCAAGCTTGGAGACTGAGGTGATTTATAATAAAGCCCCCTCCCCATCTGTTTCTGGCCCCTCAGAGCAGACCCAAGAGAGAACAATATATAGGTCAGTGTGAACAGCTGAAACTATGACCGCACACACTTATTATCTGATAGAGATACATTACACAGAAACACATGGCATCATGTTCACCATCAAACAAAGAGTTACGAAAAACACTTTTGTCAATCATCATCATGAGATATACCATCTCAGATGTTTAGTGAGATCACAGTGGACTGCTGCTGAGGGGGGAAAAACAGTATGTTTAATAAATAGATTAGGCTGACCTCTGCTGGTGAATTTGATGAAGTACATGGGATAATTCTATCCTTTTGCAGAATATCTAGGGTTATTAGATTTATCCTAATGAGACTATAGATAACATTTACCAGACAGCCACAAATGTATCAAAGTAAAACCTGTCGTTTTACAAAGAGGTTATATTAGCAACAAATTTCTACGCTAAAGTAACATCTAATTTAGCTAATTATCTACATGTATGAATGTTTAAGATTGCATAGTGATGTATAAGAAAGACTAAATAAATAAATATATTGCAAAGTGTATGGACTTTATTTTAATTAAATTTTAGTCATAAAACCACCTTCATTTGAAACCATAATGATCTGACTGAATGTGACTATTAATAAATTAATGCAGTTGCAATGCAGTGTATATGTATTTTGTATCTAACATCAAGTACATTTCAAATGATTGTTAAAAAGTGGAGGATTGAAAGGCACATAAAATATTTATAATAGTGGCTTTCACCAGAAATGGTATTTCATATTTCAGAAGTGAACACCACTAATTATTATAAGTTTACATCAGGTTAATGCTAATAAATAAATAAATAAATAAATAAATAAATTAAGAAGTACCTACCTATGATGTTGAAGAATTATGATTGGTTTCAACCAACCTACAACACTAGAGAACAGACAAGTTTTTCCCCATGTCATCATCCCCCCATGTGTCTTTCTGTATCATAAAAATACCTTCCATGCATACAGAAGCCCAAACTGATAGATCCTCTCCATCTCAAGGCTCCGTTCTTGGATATTTCTCTTTGGCCAAATGTACAAAGTCCTCAGCACTGTCCAAAGACACCAGGCGATCCTAGAAAATGATTATAACAAAGAGGATGTTTAACTTATAATGCCCGCGCTGCTTGTAAAAGTGTGAAAATGTCTCGGTTAAGTATGTACCCTTGGTTCCCTGAGGGGAACGAGACGCTGTGTATGATCGCTATGGGACACCGTACGAGTGTCATGTGGTCTGAAGCCCTTATACAATCACGGCAATTTATTAGCTGATGGCACTTAAGCGACGCCCTCTTGAAAGCTACGTCACGGGCTCCATAAAGGCGCTTGCTTTCGCGCCATCGAGTTAGATTTTCTGCAAAAAGCACGAGCCTATGCAGCTGCTAGAGAGTAAGGCCAGCTATGCAGCATCTCATTCTCCTCAAGGAACCAAGGTTACGTACATAACAGAGACGTACCCTTTCGTGGAACTCGAGCTGCATATGATCGCTATGGGAATGAAATACATTCACGCCATGCGAAGAGTAGCTGTAAACTGTCTAAGCCTGTGTGGCAAGCATAAAGCACACACAAGCAAGCTAAAAGCGTCTAAATAAAAGGAATTATGAATTTACTCCTGTTCCAACAGAGAGAACCTGGGAAGCAGGTTATACCTCATCTAGATTATAAAATCTAACAAATGTATGTGGAGAGGACCACCCTGCCGCCACACAAATGTCCTCCAAGGATGCACATCTAGCCAAAGCCCATGAGGATACCATGCTCCTTTTAGAATGGGCTCGAATACCCGAAGGCGAAGGTAAACTGCGTGCTTCATATGCACTCGAAATTGCATCAATAAGCCAATGAGACTGTCATTGCTTGGACACCAAAACACCTCTGCTGCAGCCACAAAAGCACACAAACAACTGCTCTGACTTATGCCATTGGCTAGTATGGTCAACATAAACTCACAGAGCCCGAACTGGGCAAAGCATTTGTAACCTTTCATGCTACTCCAACTCAAAAGGGGGAGGAGAGAAGCCTGAAAAATAATGGTCTGCAGGCGAAATGACGTAGAAATAACCTTGGGCAAATAGACCAAAGGAGGTCTTAACACAACCTTTGAACACTTGGTGTAAAATACATATAAAAGGGATTGACCGAAAGGGCATGCAAATCACAGCCTCTCTTAAACGATGCCAATGCCACTAGTACCGTTTTGAGTCAAAACTTATCAGTAACTGTTGCCAAGGGCTCGAATGGAGCACCCAAGAGTGCCTCTAAAGCAACAGATAAATCCCAATGGAACGCGGATGGGACAAAAAGGTCTAAGCCTGCGAAACCCGCACATAAAGTGAGAGACAAGAGAATGTCTACCAATAGAGACTCCACTGATAACCACATGTTCAGCTGCTATAGCGACAACATAGACTTTAAGCGTTGCCGGGGCAACCCCGGCCCCAAACGCTCTTGCAAAAATTCCAGCACTGTACTGACAGGGCAGTGAACTGGATTTTCACATCACACTGTACACCAAGAAACAAAAATACGCCACTTAAACAGATATGGCCTCCTCGGTGATGGAGCTCTAGCATTTAGAATGGTATCAACCACAGCGGGGGATAACCCATCATTCAAAAGTGCGCCCCGTTGAGGGGCCACACCCATAACTTCCACAAGTCCGCCGGGGGTGCCAAATGCTGCCCCGTGTCTGAGACAACATGTTCGCTCTAACTGGAATCTCCCAAGGCATCTTTTCCAGGAGAGAGACCAGAGTTGAAAACCATACTTGAGATGGCCACCACTAACAGAAGCCAAACTCGATCCTCCCGAACCCTCTACAGTACACGTGCAGCAGACTGATCGGTGGAAATATGTAAAGACACGATCTCGGCCACTGATGCGCCAGCACATCGATGCCCAGTGTTGCCGGGGGAGAGAAAGAAAACCAGAGGGGACAGTGTGACATCTTGCTCGAAACGAACAGGTCCACTTCCACTCTGCCGAACCTCCTCAAGATTTATTCCATAATGAGGAAGTAATGTCCATTCTCCGGGCATCAGACCCTGTCTGGACAGGATATCTGCCCCCAAGTTCAACCAGCTCGGAACATGTACGGCTCATAGAGATCATACATTGTCCTGTACCCACAGAAGAATGTGACATGCCAGCCTTATCATGGCATGAGAAAGCACCCCTCCCTGGCGATTGATGTAAGACACCACCGTCCTGTTGTCTGACCGGATGAGGATATGACTGTCTTGAATCTCCAGAATGAAAAACCTTAACGCCAACAGCACCGTGAGCATCTCCAGCCAGTTTATGTGCCAATATTGCTGCTGGCCTGTCCAGACTCCATAGGCTGGATGACCTTCGTGTACAGTGCCCCAATCCGTGGAGGAGGTGTCAATCGTTATCACCTAGCGGCAACACACCTGTCCCAACGGAATGCCCAACATCAGAAGATGGGTCCGTTTCCATGGTAGCAGAGTTCAGTAGCACTCACACGTCACTCTGAAGGGACGAAGCGAATGCATCAGTGGTTGAAGTCCCTTTGTGGAGTTCATCCAGCACTGAAAAGGTTTTGCATGCAACATGCCCAGGGTAATGACAGCGGACACCACGATCATGAGCCCCATAAGCCTGTGAAATTCTCACGCAGGGAGAACATGTCCCACTCTGAACATCGCTACACACTGGCGTAATGACAGGCATGCCTGCATCGATTGTGAATCCAGCTCCACACCTAGAAATGGAGTCTGTTGCCCTGGCAACAGGACACTCTTGCCTGTTTACAGGTGGCCCTAGATTTCTCAAATGGCTGAGAGCGACATCTCAATGTTGTGCTGCCAAAGTCTCTGAGTGAGCTAACACCAAACAGTCATCGAGATAATTAGAAACGTGGATGCCTTGAAGCCTCAAGGGCGTCAGAGCTGCATCCATGCATTTTGTGAAAGTTCGTGGTGCCATGTGATACATGTGGGGGGGACAGTTTGATAACATCGATTCATAGGAGGTACAAAGTCCGTTGTTTCTTACCCTCTCAAACAAAAGCATCGCCTTGGCTAACTCTTTCACCAGCACGAGCCGTGAGGAGGAAATCGAGGGAAAGTCCAAATGGAGCCGATGAACTCAAAGGCATTCCTTAACGCATCCCATCATGTGTATATCCAACAGCTGTGTCAAAAAATTTAGCAGAGATAGCAGTGCGCATCTCTTCTTTTGCCAGAACGCCCATATGATCACGAAATGGGCAAAAGAAAAAACAGAATTCTCTTGGGATTCCTGATAGAATCCCAAGAGAATAATGGCACCGATGAAGCACAACGTGCGTTGGTTCGCCATCACTCAGTTGGGAATATTCTCTTATTTCAGCACCCTTGTTCTGCGGCCGGGCTCACCGGTCCATGCATGAGCACCTCTGCCATGAGCAGTGCTTCGAACAGGGAGGGGAGAGAGAAAGAGAGAGAGGCTGAGGCCACTCCTCCATTGCCTTATTCATGTGCATTCTCCCAGAACGACACAGAAAAAGACAATAGGGACAAAGGGGCCCATTTTGTTTCCTTACCGTCCAACAACAATTTCTCTCATACAGCGTTTTTTTTAATGGCGATGGCTCATCAGAAAATAGCCTAAATTAATCAAATGACTTGTCATGTTGACGATCATTATGAGTCCATGTCATAAACAAATACAGTATACAAAGGTATATGACTAAGGGTCACTGTTATTGCTTAAAGGAATATTCCGGGTTTAATACAAGTTAAGCTCAATTAACAGCATTTGTGGCCTAATACTTATTACTACAAAAATCTATTTAAACTCATCCATCCTTTTCTTTAAAAAACAAAACAAAAATCTAAAATCTAGGTTACTGTGAGGCACTTACAAAGGAAGTGAAATGGGACCAATTTTTGGAGGGCTTAAAGGCAGAGAAAGCTTATAATTTTAGAAAAGCACTTACATCAATTCTTCTGTTAAAACTCATGTATTATTTGAGCTGTAAAGTTGTCTGAATCATAATTTTTACAGTCGTTTTAGGTTTTGTTGACATTACATCATCACTGCAATAAAGTTGTAAAATCGGCTATAACTTTACACAGAAAAGGTTAGTAAGCGATTTTATCATAATAAAATCACATTAACACGCATATTGTTTACGTCTTGTGGCTAAACTTTTTAAACAGTGAGTATTTTAATGTTTACGGACTGGCCCCCATTTACTTCCATTGTAAGTACTTCACTGTTACCCAGTATTTTGCTTTTTTTTTAAAGAAAAAGTGGGAGAAGTTGAAATAAATTTTTGTGGTCAGTGCCGGTCCTACCCCATTTGGCACCCTAGGCAAGACCCTCAAGTCATCCATCCCCCTCCTCCCCCCCACCCCCCACCCGCCTGATAAAAATGATTAGAGTTATTTATTAATTTTTACACAAAAAAGGACACATGAAAACATAAATACATCACAAATGGGTATATACTGAATCTAGCTAAACATTAATAAAAACAATGTTGGGAAGAAACATGTTATGGCTTCTAAAGTAGGCATCACATATGGGTATCACCATATATAGAAATAAACAATGTAAAATGCATGTAAACCAAACCAATTGGTCTAAGACCAAATTAATTTCTGGTGATTTTATGAGCATCATTTGAACATTTTCTTTAGTAAAATACATATATTGTGTAGCATTAATAAAACTATGGAATAAAAACATATTGAGACCTTTTCACGTTACACAGGACAAGATGAAGTTTATCAAAGTTATCTTTCTCAAAAGCCTGCTGTGGCAGTGTTATGGTACAGTGATGGTACAATATGGTAAAACCTTGCTATATTATGGTATTTATATGGTAGGCTACTCCAAGGAACCTTTCCAATAAACATGGTATTGGCTTGGTAATTTTTGGTACTTTTAAGTGCTTTCATGTACTGTTTGTATTTTGATCCACTTTTATTTATGCAGTAGACAATTGTTCAAAGACTGCACTCGCACTCACACATGACCTTCATCACTGGTAAACGATTCAGTGCAGCTGCAGTGGATGTTTACTTGTAAGTAAACATCCACTTCATTCAGCGTTGTTTTTGTTCTCTGTCTTCTAAAGCATCCCGTTACTGTTTTACTGCGTGACAAAGAACTTCAAATGATTCAGTCCGCACGTTAGACAAATTCACTGAGAAGAACCGACTCAAAATAGAGATTATTTCACACATAAGGCATTGCTCCGATTCACGAGCCCCACGCTCGTGAGTCTATGGCCGTGTTCACAATGGCATACTACCCATACTTCTCTTACTGTTTTTGCCAAACACAGATATAACAGAATCAGTAAGAGTAGTATGGCAGTAAGGCATTTAGTACAAGGTCTACATGTTCCGTGGAGGGCGCCACAACACGTTATTGGAACGCACAGTGAGCATTTTGTTCAACACAGATTGGACACGTTAAAACTGGCTCAGTAGATCGGCGCCCCCGATGCGATGCCGCTCTAGGCGGTCGCATATGTCGCCTAATGGGTTGACCGGCCATGATTTTGGTAATCAGTATTATGCCACAAATGCTGTCAATTGAGCTTAACTTGTATTGAACCCGGAACATTCCTTTAATACAGAAATTGGTTTACCATGACAAAGAGGTATCTTTCATTAGTGCCCAGCCCACGAGGGAAGACGTTCGTCTCCTCTGACACTATGCACAGAAGTTCTTTGGCCTTCTCTAAATTCTCGCAGTCACTCAGAATAGTCTGTCTGTTCACTGTCAGCAAGGAGTCAACTTCCCTGTGGTAACCTGGATCAGCAACATGCACTTACTATTACATGAATGCACTTCTTCAGACACACCACAGCCATAAGCAAATAAGTGTCACATTTCACTTGGTATGCTATTATAGTCTGTAAGGCTGGCATTGTGCAAAAACATGTAAACATAAATAAGTAACATTTTTAAACACAAAAACGAACATTGTTCGTTTGTTGTGGTTCTCAACTGGTTTTGCTTTATGAACCGTATTGTACATTGGACATTTAGGGAAGACCCTACACACTACCAATCATAACCCGTATTTAATATAGTCGAGGATGAGGGCATGTTACACAACTTGTCCATTATGGTATCTACCTAATTTGGTTAGCTTCTACCAAGTGACAGGTTTTTTTGCACCAAAATATCATAGAGTTTGATTGGATGCGCGGCCTGTGACACCAACAACGAAAGATATGGGAAGCGTTTTCTCCTCCCTTTTAAAAGATGATAAGCCTATTCATTTTGCTATCCTAACCATGATAATATGTTAAGTAGTATTTTAAATACATTAAGACATATAAACACAAAATTAAAATAGAAATACGTACAATAAAAAGTTAACTGAATAAACAGTCCTCACCTAGCTGAAGCAAGATCTTCTTCCAGCGTGTACAAACTTCCCTACGAGCACATCTCAGAGTGTGGATATCATAGTTCAGCTTCTCCCATTCCTGACACATACACACATTTTGTAAAGATTATTTTTCTACATACCCTGAACATCTACCTCACTAATCAATAAATTATCTGTGCCAGTGATAGGAACTGAGGAAAACAGGAAGAACAGTCAAAGTGAAAGACTATAGCAAAGAATGTGCAAGAATTTCAGCTCTGATCCTATGATAGTGATTTACAGTTAAAAGTGATTACATTTCTGTTAATAAAAAGAAAGTTTTCCAGCATATGATACTTCTCTTCCATTCTTGATCAAAGTTGAGGGCCAAATCAGCGTCCTAACATCAAAGGTCATCGCTGAAGTAAACTCAGGAAACATCACCACTTGTCTTTCGGGTACAGTTGAGTGAAGTGAAGTGAATAAAATTTTGGAAAATTGGCAAATCGCATCAGCCTAGATTCCAACTTGTAATTTATTTAATAATGACCAAACTCTGCATGAGAAGCAGAAAAAGTCAATCTGATTTTCTAAACTAGTCAAAGTTACGTCTATTTCAAAGTTCTGAAGCACAAAGCATTAAAAATACAAGGACGTCTGGATTTCGTGCTGGTTCAGAAATTATGAGCTTGCTGAACGAAGCATTTCAGAAGCATACAGGAGTAAAATATTCCCTTATATAGTCTGATTGGAGTTGATTCAGGACAGCAGTGCTCACTGAATGATTGCATTGGGAGGAGCAAGTAGGAGGTTAATGCAATGGCTGTATAACATCGTTAGAGGGGATCCTGTCCTAACACAAGAGCCTGCTGTGTGCTCAATATAAATACTGTATGCCACTAACCTACATTACAGCACCAAGCTTCAAGGAATTTGTCCAGAATTCATATGACGGTCATTTGTGTACAGAGTGGCTGTTATTCAGAAGAACATAATTCAAAATAACCGAGTCCAGAAAAATTGTGATTCACAGAGAATTTATGAATCATTTTAGAAGTAAAAAGCTTGTTTAAAAGAAATCAGTTACAGTACATTATGTGAGAGAGGCAAGTTAATAAATATTAAACCAATAGTTAGCAATCTAGCTAATAGAAATGGTAAACATAAGCACAGTCCTGGCTGGAATAGATGCACAGTGTCATAGCAATATATCTTGAAAATATCTTCACTTAGTTCTGGGACTATGTCTCAAAGTGTGTGTATATTTGTTCCTCACCTCTGTATCTTTATCTACTTGGTTCCTCATCATGATGAATGCATGCAATTCAGTGTATGATTCCCCCTCAGTAGTGGAGATGGAGGTTTGAGAACTGCTCCACACTTTCTTCTCCTTCTCAGGTCCAAATCTACTGTCTTGCTGCTCAGGACCTACTGCTGTCTCACTGCTACTGGACACATTGGTCCTGGTGGAGCAGTTTTACATATTGTGAAATTTTGGGAAATGCACACAATCTTCCATTTTAATTATTATTATTATTATTATTATTATTATTATTATTATTATTATTATTAGTCTTTCAACAGAACACAAATTATTTTTATTAGCAAAGTGACTTACCTTAATATACAATCTTTCTCCTCAGTCTCATGAGTAGGACAGCAGCCAGAATAAAATGCACCCATTTAGAACATCAAAGATTTATTTATTTATTTAAAAAATAAGCTAAAAATGTAGTGCATCGTTATAGAGCCTTGCCTTCTAGAGTCATCTTCTTCCCTGAACTAAGACCGAATTTTGTGCTACTGAAGTTATTTTGTGGCCTTAAATTGATAATGGGTAACTATGGCCATGTGACTACTCTGTTTAAATGCCATGGGACTGACCACAGGCGGGCAGTCAGGTCCATCACAAATACAAAAAAACAAAAACAAAAAAACACTGCAAACATCTGTTGCTGCCTCGTATGTAGAATTAGTTATATGTGGTTTGCAGAGTTAGTATAATATTGAACATCATATAACACATTTGAATCGTTTATTAGTCTGGAAGATGTAATTATTGTGGATGGGAGAGAAATGATACAGAAGTTTGTCATTTTGAATCCAGTTTATTTCAAATCATTGTCATATATGTCATAAATTGATACTGAAGGTTAAATTACTGTAATAGAGTGGTTCATTGCTGCTGTGGCTCCTGGTTTGACAGTATAGGAAGGCATGTATTGGCTTGGACTGGTCAATTGGGGACGCCTCTTCTTCTTTTAGATTCGGCACTGGACTGTCTGTTGGAGCCAAGGCTGTTTCTCCTACACATATATAGAGTAAGAAAGAGAAGCCTTGGCTAATACCTCTTCAGCTAATTAAACAACAAGAGAGAATCTGTAAAAATCTGCAATCCTGAGGATCACTGCCACTTGGATGGATTTGTTGGTTAAAACACTTATCATTTTTCAAAACTTAAAGTTAAAGTTTGATTAATGTAAAATGCAAATGTTACCTGGAAGAGGAAGGTGGAAGAGCAATGATTCGTGGCCGTGCCGTCAGCACCAGCTCACCCAAGAAAGCCTCCATCATTAGGTTCTGCAAGGTGTTGAGCAAAATATCCTCCACCAGATCACAAAACTCAGGCAACCTTGCAGAAAAGAGAGAGTTTGAAACAGAGTGAACAAGGATAAGTTGCTGAAATAGCGATTAGTTGTTCCAAAGTGTTTTATAAGAGTACATATTTTTTGTTTGTTTGTACTGGATTTTATTGCCATACCAGCTTCAAAGGCTATTTCATAGCAAATACAGGAAGTAATTAAACAACTGATAAATGCAACACATTTTGTAAAAGATAATGCACACACAAAAAGGAAAGGTTAATCAATATGTCTACTCTATAAAAGATTGTTTAACTGTACTTGTGATAAAAATTCTAAAAGTTTTTCTGGGCACATCTTACAAAACAAGTCTTTCAAAGTTTTTCCTGATAAAAACCATTGTCTCATGACATTAAACACAGGGCAGACCAAAAGCATATGTTTTACAGTCAGAGTGGTGTCACAATATTGGCATTTAGGTGATTCTTCCCCCTTCAATAAATACCCACAGTACATAAATGATCCTAAACAGGTTAGCCCCTGCTATAAGATGTAGTTACTACAGTACACCATTCTGGTGCCAAAGAACATCTATCTCAAATGATGACCATTTGGTGGCACCAGCCAAACAGCATGGTAATAAACTAACTTTCCTGCATTTTCAGAATAATTAGTCGCATGGCATTTAAGCCTCAGGAGATTGACTCTATGCCTATGTGGTTGCAACCATTGCATACTGTCAGGGCCATTTCCGAGCATATGGGGGCCCTAAGCGAAATCCTACAAAACCCTTTGAGCATGCATGTGCCTGTCACATCTAGCTACAACTCTCTCCTTGCAGTTACATTCTCCCTTCCCTCTCTGGCCACAAAGGGGCCCCCTATAACTGTCTAATTGAGCCATAACAGCTGCCTGGGTCTTACTCGCAGCTTTAAGTATATTAAAAAAATATTCTTTAAATTTTTTTTTTTTTTTTAATGACCTTGCTTTGCGGAGCCCTCTGGTGGCTCGGGGGCCCTAATTGGCTGCTTATACCGCTTAAAGCTAGAGACGGCCCTGCAGGTACCACTGAGATGAACGAGACTAACAGTTACAGAAAGCTAACAGTTTTCTCCAGGTATTATAGACCTCTTTGCTTTCTTATCAATGAAAACCTTATGCTGTATATCAGATTAACAAGTGAACTAAAATTCTGCCTGCTTGAAAAAAGGAGCACCTGCGAATGGACTCCTGCACCTTCATCTTGAGCTCCCGTTGAAGCTCCTGCAGAGAATTTGAATGAGAATCACATTCACTCTTCTTCTGTGTGTCTGAAGTGCTGGCGCTTTCTGTGTAAGGCTCTGCTTGAACAGCAGTGGAAACACTGGACATTTCTCCAGGGTTCTGGTTCCCCACAGCAGAGGGGGGTACTGTTTGTGTGGGGGGAGCGTGGGCAGGCCGCAGCTGTGAGAAGTATGGCACCTGCTCAGTGTCGCCCTCTATTAGACACTGCTTGAACTGAGGCTCATCTAAAAGACTCCTGTAGGAGAAGGCAGAATGATCAGTGACCTCCTATTAGTAAAACTTGCATGTATTTTTTGGGAATGACCATTTTCCATTTGATGAGATAGAAGAGTTGCAGAATGCATTAGACAATGCATATACCATAGTATATCTGTGAGCACATGTGTAATTATGTCTCTCTCAGGACCAAGGGTGAGAGGGGGCAGGTCTCCAGGGCAATGGGATATTTCACCTATGCCAGTCTGGGAAAGCTTGGGCTGCCTAGATCTAAACAAGCATTCAGAAATAGAAATATTATAATAAAAAGAAACATTAGGTCATCTGCATAAAATAAAGTAGCCATATCTATTGATTAGGCAAAAGGTAAAGACTACTAGTGAAAATGCCTCTAGTCTGCATTCTTTTCTAATTATGTTAGTTTGACAAAGCCAACATATTGGCCACATTCACACACCAGTGGTACATGTTTGTCAGTTCTGTATTTGATTGCTTAATATGGTTTTGTTCACACACAGTTCGGTTATTTACAAGATTGAAAACTGCATTCTGTAATCGAACTGACACCCGCAAATTTTCTGGACTCATAACTGCATCTTCAGCAAACCTGTGCTGTGCAAACGTAACTGTACTGGAGACAGACACATCTTTGTACTGCACTAAAGCTTTTCAGGTTTAATTGAAACAATTAAAAAAAATCGCAGATTTCCAATTTGGTCTCAGATGTTTAGACCCCACTATACCTGTAGACATAATGGGTGTTGAACTGAGTGGGGAAATGTGTCTGGTACTCCATTAGGGTGTGAGAGCGTGCAGTGACACCCAAGTGGAGTAATGCAGGATGGGGAGGCTCAGGACGTCTTCTCTTTTCCTGGCCTGTTTGCTGCTGGGCTCGCCTCTCTGCCCGACTGGGTCTCACGTAGTAACTAGAAACCGCTTGATCACTGCTCCGGATGGGCGGAAGAGTCTGCCACACGGGAAAATATTGGTTTCTCATTTGCTGATAGACAACTTAAATAAATAAACATTGCATCAGCTGAGCACTATGTTTCAGCTCTGTTAGTCCTCACAATGCAAGTGAATGGTGACCAGAACTTTGAAGCTCCAAAAGGCAGTATAAAAGCATTCTATAATACTCCAGTGGTTAACTCCATATCTTCTGAAGTGACATGATAGGTGTGGGTGAGAAACAGATCAATATTTAAATCCTTTTTTTAACTGTAAATCTCCACTTTCACTTTCACTTTCAAATTTTGTTGTCTAAGTGACTTTTACTTTCAGCCACCATCTGGTTGGGTCTGGTCAAAGGAGGATATTGATAGTAAAAAAGGACATAAACATTTATCTGTTTCTAACCCACACCTATCATATCACTTCAGAAGATATGGACATAACCACTGGAGTCGGTTGGATTAATTTTATGCTGGCTTTATTTGATTTTTGGAGCTTCAAAGTTCTGACCACCTTTCACTTGCATTGTATGGACCTACAGAGCTGAAATATTCTTCTAAAAATCTTCATTTGTGTACTGCAAAAGAAAGAAAGTCATACACATCTGGGATGGCATGAGGGTGAGTAAATGATGAGAGAATTTTCAGTTTGGTGAACTATTCCTTTAAAACTAAGACCAATGTTGTTTACCTTATATTTTCTTGTGCCAGTTTTCTTTTCAAACACTGCACCTTCCTGATTCAAGAGAGGTCAAATATTTTTATTAACATGCTGTTTTTATACATGGAGTGGTATGTAACAGGGTATTTGCCAGTGCCTTGCCAGTGAATGTAAATGTTTGATTTCTGACCTGATTGCATTTATCAATTTGGTTTGTCTGCATCAGGTCTTTCTCAGTGATAGTAAATTCATGTTTCTGTCTCTCTGTCTCGCCCTCCCACTGTTGAAGGTCTTTTCGATACTGTGATAGCATTTCCTCAAGAGTTATCTGTTAAAGAGAGGACCAAACATTTAGATGAAGAGTTCCATAAAGTATATGTGTCACATGACTTGGCTTTGACTTGATGTTGAAAGTGCAAGCATGCATATGTGTCTTTCTTTTCACCTCACAGATGAGGTCTTGTTGGTAGAAAATGGGGCTGCCTGAAGCTTGTACTGTTAGAATGCAGAGAACACTTTCCCCTGGTGCTAGATGACCACTCTCAGGACAAATCTTTACCGCCTACGGTCAATGTTACAAACAAATGAACACATGCAGTCAATAGTTAATGACATATATTGAACAGGCTGGCCATGTTGTCTGATCAAAAATACAGGGTACCTTTCTGATACAAGCACAATAATGAAATCTACAAACCTGCTGGCAGTCTGTGCTTGTTACATTCCATTTATACAAGACGTGGTCCGTATGGGAGACATTGGTCAAAAAAAGGATCCGTGTACTACGAGAGCAAACTGGGATATCACCAAAACACACTCTCTCTTCTGACAGGAACACCACCTACACACAAAAAGAAACTAAATTTAGCAGGGTTTCTCATTTGTGTGGAAAACTACTTGTATGCCTTGTGTCTCCTTTCTTACCTGTCCAGGTACTGGGATTCTTTGAGTGCAAGGCACAGTAATACGTCCAGCATGTACCTGAATGGCTTCTGACTCTCTTTCATCAATGCCATGGCCCTCGAATGTAACAAACATGCTGTCCCCCTCCACCACATGAATAGGAATATCTACCTATGAAATAAGGCATTTTGCACCAAAATAAGTACAAGAAAAATCACTTTAAGGCAAGTCAGTTCAATCGACGGTCATAATCAATAAAATAAACAGCAGGATCATAAAATTTGCTTTTTTTAGCTCAAATCACGCCAAAGGCTACACTTTTCAGGCTGGTCCAGCAAAAGCCTCTATCAAAAAGTTGATTGGCTCTTTTAACTTCCTTTCCTACAGCCACCAAATTTCTCCCATTCATTTTACTAGAGTGGTCTGTCTCCTTTCTTATGCTGCTTGTTTTGTTGTTGTTTTTTGTTGTTGATTTTTCTCCTCTTTTTCTCCCCAAATTGGAATTTCCAATTCCCAATGTGCTCTAAGTCCTTGTGGTGGCATAGTGATTTGCCTCAATCCGGATGGCGAAGGATGAATCTCAGCTGTCTCCACGTCTGAGACCGTCAATCCACGCATGTTATCATGTGGCTTGTTGAGCGCGTTACTGCAGAGACATAGCACGTGTGGAGGATTCATGCTATTCTCCACGGCATCCACAAACAACTCACCACACGCCCCACCGAGAGTAAGAACCACATTATAGTGACCATGAGGAGGTTACCCCATTTGACTCTACCCTCCCTGACTGGAGTCACTCAGCATGCCCTGGATTCGATCTCACGACTCCAGGGGTGGTGGTCAGTATGACAATTAAAAGACAAAACTGAGTGGCTCTGGCCAAATGCGTCATTATGCATATCAAAATGGCCCACGAATACATCTCTTTTAAAACAAAAACAACTGTTAAAACTACATGGTAGCCAGAACTGAATGATCGAACTTATTTTAAAAGGTTGCAGATGAGGAGTAACTAACACTGTATGATTTAGCTTCAAGTGGGGAGAAGATCCATTCAGTCAAGGCTGTGTGGCCTGGCTCGACCTCTCCATCAGGGTTCAGACACTGTAAGACTGGGTGACTGAAATTCTCCTCCATCAGCTGCTCCAGTGGATTGGTGTCGATGTGGTACCTCAGTGAAAGAGAACCTGCGTTATACAGCTCATAGACCTATGCAGATGAAATATGCATTTCTGTAACCATTTCAAAATAAACAGATGATATCGACATCTAGATGACTGTAAACATCTGTCAAAAATGGGACAAAAGCTGTGCAATAATGTTTTTTAGTCTCAGTACTGTAATGGTAAGGGTTAGGGTTAGGAGTTTATAAATGCCATTACTACTCAAATGTTTCCAAAAATTGGGCATACAGTCACATGACACGGCACATTCATTTAAAGAACTTGAGCTTATGCAGTGCATCGCAACTGTAGTTGCAAATGGGCAGTTCGAACATTCAGAAAGCAAACAATGATTTTAGCAGTCAAAACTTTTAACCTGGTGTCGACTATTTTTTGGTGAGATCTGTGTGAACAGACAGCTTTCAGCAAAACCTCAATTCAGGGAAGTTGTACTGACCTGTTTCGGGGGACTGAACCCTCCGATTTCCACAGGGGCAAAGATGTGCCTGTTGGAGGAAAGGTGAATGTAGTGTCTATCTCTTTCCACAGTTACTCCAGAAAAATTGAGCTGGAAAGATGAGCAGAGTTAAGAAAACTTATTAAAACTAAGCAGACAAGGCTTTTAAACAAATAGTGATATATTAGTTGGGGGGGGAAACGCCTTTGCTAAATAAATAAATATGTCACAAACAATTTCAAGTCATTGATTTCCTCTACAGCTATTTAATATGGACTTTATCTAATTACTGGAGCTTGCATCTAACCCAGGCTTTTCCATTTGCACTGGAAATGCCAGCTCTACCACTGAGCTTGACTTTATATTTAAAATTATGATGCATGTGATGCAATAAAAACTGAAAAAAAAAAATACTCTGCCTCACCAATATCTCTCTTCCATGTGAAAGTTTCAACAGGACAGGAAGACGATTTGTCCCTACAAAGCCATGTCTGTGAGAGAAGCATATTCCTTTTGAATTATTTTGCATTATAAAACAAACTGAATACTGAGTTGAAGCAGTATTGTGCTTGGACCAGACCTGTATGAGAAATGCACTGTCCTCTGTTGACCTGGCCGGAGTTTTCCAGAGCGTGGGGAGACAGAGAAAAGCCTGTGGTCTTGAATCTTCATCAGCTGGAGCTCAGAGGGGCTGAAATCTCCATTCTCAGCCCAGTACTCCAGCTCAATCTGCTGGTCCTCTGGGAACAAGAATGACCTGAGAGCCAGATGGAGACCATTTTGGCCATTTTATCATTTACTTATGTATGACTACAAAAGAAACTAAACTCAGACACAGCTATGGATACTCACCACTCTACAGGAATACTTCCTGTGTTCTTAAACATGAGCAGAATACTGGAGGGGTTTGAGTCTATAGGAGCAGCATTGAAGTTAAAATCCAACACGGTTGAGGTGAAGATGGATGGGCAATGTCGAAGACTAAAGGAGGTTTTTAAAAATATCAAAAGACAGAGGGGTAAAGAGAGAAATCCTTGAGTTCATAGCTGTTTTAATTATACCATAACAATAAAGCTACAATTGCATTGTTGTCCATAACAGTTTCCCTGCTGAAAAGACCAGCATAAATGGTGACCAACATACACTGGCGGCCAAAAGTTTGGAATAATGTTCATATTTTGCTATTTTGGAAGGAAATTTATATTTTAATCCACCAAAGTGGCATTTAACTGATCATAAAGTATAGTCAGGACATTACTGATGTAAAATACAGCACCATCACTATTTGAAAAAAGTCATTTTTGATCAAATCTAGACAGGCCCCATTTCTAGCAGCCATCACTACAACACATTATCCTTGAGTAATCATGCTAAATTGCTAATTTGGTACTAGAAAATCACTTGCCATTATATCAAACACAGTTGAAAGCTATTTGGTTCATTTTGGTGAATGATTCTTAACATTGTCTTTGTGTTTGTTTTTGAGTTGCCACAGTATGCAATAGACTGGCATGTCTTAAGGTCAATATTAGCTCAAAAATGGCAACAAAAAAACAAAACAGCTTTCTCTAGGAACTCGTCAGTCAATCATTGTTTTGAGGAATGAAGGCTATACAATTCTTGAAATTGCCAAAAAACTGAAGATTTTATACAAAGGTGTACACTACAGTCTTCAAAGATAAAGGACAACTGGCTCTAACAAGGATAGAAAGAGATGCGGAAGGCCAGATGTACAACTAAACAAGAGGATAAGTTCATCAGAGTCTCTAGTTTGAGAAATAGACGCCTCACATGTCCTCAGCTGACAGCTTCATTGAATTCTACCCACTCAACACCAGTTTCATGTACAACAGTAAAGAGAAGACTCAGGGGTGCAGGCCTTATGGGAAGAATTTCAAAGAAAAAGCTACTTTTGAAACAGAAAATCAAGAAGAAAAGGTTAGAGTGGGCAAAGGAACACAGACATTGGACAACAGATAATTGGAAAAGAGTGTTATGGATCTTAACCCCATTGAGCTTTTATGGGATCAACTAGATTGTAAGGTGAGTGAGAACAAGACAAGACAGCCACATCTATGGCAAGTGCTACAGGAAGCGTAGGGTGAAATGTCACCTGAGTATCTAGACAAACTGACAGCTAGAATGCCAAGGATCTGCAAAACTCTCATTGATTTTTTGGATGAGAACTCTTTGAAGTAGTTTAAGAAGTTCTGAAAAAAATATTCCAATTGTAATAGTAATTTTTCATGTTATTAATGTCCTGACAATACATTGTGATCAGTTGAATGCCACTTTGGTTAATAAAAGTACCAATTTCTTTCCATAAGAGCAAAATCTGTACATTATTCCAAACTTTTGGCCGCCAGTGTATGTAGTGTGCTGGTGCTTTTTGCCCACCAGGTTTTTAAACTAGGTTAACCAGCAACACTTCCTTGGTCAACCAACTTCATCAGAAAAGCCATGCTGGTCCACCAAGTTTTGCTGGTATTTTAAACACCAGGAGTATGCTGGTCTACTAGACAGACCAGCACCAAACCAGCCTGGACCAGAATGGAAAATCATGCAGAACTGAGGGTGACCTGTGTTCTGATTTTGAAACTTGTTGCATGTGTTACCTGTGTTTAGTGGGCACCCTGAAGGTGAGCTCAGATGGACTGGGATCTCTGCGTAGGTGAGCATTGAGTGCATCCAAACTGAAGAGGTGCCAGAGCTGCAGTTTACTCAGCCCCTCCACACTGCCACAGCTACGGACATCTATCACCTCCAGGGTGGGGTACACTCCCTCTGCCTGCACCTGGCACACCAACTGGGGCTCTCCTCCCACAGAGCCTGGCCACCCCACTGACCAATGGAGAAAAAAGAATAGAAAAATACAGAAGAGGAGTAAAAAGTATTCTATATTACAGTCACTCACAGAGAGAAAGTGAAGACTTTGAATTGTGATCTTAATGAAATACAGTATATGTATTCTCTGCATATCTCTCAAACAGGCATAATGGCAGATTTCAGACAAGTCTGACTTTGTGATCTGACTTTGTCAATAATCCTGCTGAAAAGACCAGCATAGGACAGGTTCAGGCTGGTTGATGGTGGTTAGTGCTGGTTTGATGCTGATTTAGCTGGTGGGCCAGCATAGCCATGCTGCTTACCAGTTGCTAACTTAGCAGGTCAACCAGTGAAGTCTTGTTTGTTCAGCTATATAAAAGGCTGGTTGGGATACCAACACACCTGCTGGTTTGGAGACCAGCATCAAAAACACAGCATACAGTATGGTGGTGACCAGGAATGCTGTTTTTTTCAGCAGAGAAGGTTTTGAAATATTGCCAAACACCACAAAATATTCAGAATTGCAATTTCAACCATAAATAACACTCATTTTTGTATACTACCAGTAGCACTAAGGATGTGGTAACTGATGGTCCAGCAGTAATGGGCTCTGCGAGTCAGTTTTACTGTGCAGTGGATCAGCAGTCTGCAGTGAGCAGGTATGGTTCCCTTTACATTCTCCATCTCCAGAACTGAAAAAAAAAAAAAAAAACACAATTGTTTTTCACCAGGGCCTAAGATGAAAGCCATTTCATTCATCCTTCTACACAATTTTTTCAATTGAATATAAACTCTGAAGTCTCCCAGCAATGGCAGACAAAAAAACACAAATTCTATGAAAAGGGATTTAACAATGCATACAATTCATGAAATGTAGTGTGCCCTACCCAAAGGATCTTGAGTCAGGACATCAGGGAGGCCTGTAACAGTAACACTCTGCTGTGCAGTCAGAGAGTAGCTGACAGCACAGGAGCTGTCATTCAGTAGAGAAACACCAAATGATTTACAGCTTCCAACGAGCACCTCACCCAGATCTATAATAGGCTGATCTGCCTGGGATAAATATTTTTAGAACATTAAGATACACAGATATATCATAAACCTTTGGAGAAATAATAGAAAGGTGTACACATCCAACCCAAGTTGGGTAGAGGTGTAGGATACAATGCTTATGTTATTGATTCAAATTCTATTCAACAACTGCAACGTTTCGACCTCTTTGGTATTTATTCAGAAAAAACCATACATGAAATACTCATAAATGACCCTATCTCAGACCACATTGACATTTTTATATTTTATTAATTGTTTTCATTTTAAGCCTGGAAATAAACAGATATTTTTAAGATTTTAAAAATTAAAAAAGTAAGATTATGACTTAAAATGAAGACCTCAGAGGTTGAAATGTCATAAATGTTGCTTTTTTCTAAATCACAAATTTTCAACAGCCAATTATTTCCCTACTAATAATCTGAACACTGAGTTCCAAATCAAGTGGTCAGCTTTGTCCTCATAAAATATTTAAATAACACACTTGGAGATAGCCTTTGGATGCCAGTCCGACAGCTTTAATGGTAAGGCGAGACTTCTTGCATTGTGGTGTTTGGACAGGCCAGAAAGTGAGACTGGGCTTCATGTTGTACATCATCTCCTCAACTGGGGCGAAAGACCACTTCTGTACCTGAAAATGTTTGCTTGGTTTTCATCAACAGGACAATACTTTTATGCCCCAAAACACCACAAGCACACACACACACACACACACACACACACACACACTGCAGTCTCACCTTGGATTCATTGGGCTGGAGTATGTCTGTGTCTGGCAGTACAGTGAGAACCCTTCGGTCAGATCCGCACAGCCTCCACTGGAACTCCACTGGTACCCTGCTCAGGTTCTTCACCCACATGGTTCGCTCAGAGCAAGAGCCCACTGCTGTGGGCTTAAAGAAGAGACTTCCACCCCCCTCCAAACATATGGAAAGCTTCTCTGCTACAGCGACCACATTCAGCACCTACAAAAAGTTTCATTTAAATGTTTAGGCTTAAATGATCTTGCAAAATACTCCATAGATTCAATTTCAGTTTCAGCTGTCTTTATAATGAGATTTCCTGATATGTTACTTTAAGGCTTGTACCAAACTACAACGTACTACGTATTCAGAAATGACCAACTTCTCTTTGGAAAATGAGGTACTGAAATACTACAGAATCTATCTGTGAAGATTCTTAGTCATCAAGATCAATAGAATGTTCTAGTAGTTTATTCTAGTCAATTGAACATGTTTCTCTATAACTCAAGACATTTCAAGCATACAACACAGCAAAGAATGAGTGCGACTCACTACATTATCTGCATTATGTAGTTACCATACTGCCATTAAGGATATCGTGTTAACCTGTGTGTGTTTGGGGCTGGCATTCATCTGTAATGTCAAAGGCATACTGGAAGGGTGATCCTCAGATGGAGTGGATCTGAATGTGAGGATTTGGTGGCTGCCAGGAGGCACCAGGCCACTGGGTGGCAGCACACATGAGGAGGGACACTCCTCTGGGTCCAGGCTGAAGATCAAGGGCAGATCCCCTGTGTTCTGCAGGAGAATACTGCGGTAGGATACCTGTTTTAATGCAGGGAATACCTACACAAGGGGCACAGGGAGATGTTCAGACTCACAATTACAGTGTATTTACATACTTTTTCCATCTATACTCTCTTGCTACATATTTTTATGTTTAAAGATGACAGCTTTGACTCACTACTTGAGGGTGTTGAAGAGAGAAGTTGGGGATGAAGTGCTCTTTTCCAGGCTGAAAGGAGTGACCGCTTACCCTGACCGTAAGGCACCAGGGAGGGCACAAAGTCCGACCATCCATGTGTCTATGGTCCCTGAGAATCTGTGGATGACAAAAACCAATTCAAGCCAAGCCTATTGTCTCACTAAAATTGAAATGCTCATAACTCTACCACATGACATCCATGTAAACTCAACTTCACTTCAGTCTTACATTACCTTGTAAAAAGCAAAGCACTCAAGTTGTGCTGCATGGAAGCTGTTTTTTTGCTTGGGACTGTATGTCACTCTGAAGGCTGTGGTCTTTAGAGGGCTAAGATCAAAGGACAGAGGAGAGACGGAGAAAGGAGAGTTGGCTCCAGGAGACCACTTCAGGCAGAGCTTGCCCTTGGTTTGGTTGGTGATGGAAACTGACTTAGATGCTGGGCCATCATAAAAAAGGAGCTCAGAAGGCTGAACTGTAACATGTGGAGCAGGGAACCTGGAGGGGTTTAAGGTGTTGTCAAGATCTGTTTCTGCTTCAGGTGCTGAATTAGTGTGAAAATACTCCTCCAGAGGACCCCGTAGGCTGAAGATGGTTGTGGAGTCCTGGTGAGATCCATTGAGATAAAATTTTATGTATTTTTATGCCTCACCAATGCATTTTCCTGGAAGATTTTAACTTTTTGGTTCGGTGGTGCACCCTACATTTTTTGTGAATAAGAACTGTACAAAACTAAACTGACGGGTATAATGTTCTAAAGGTTTCCTTGCTATTTAAGAAAAATGTAAATACAGTTTAAGTGAATGCACTTTAAAAACATTTTTATAAGGAAACCCCAGTACAGGAAGACAAGTACACACCCACCTCCTGCATTAGCAATGCTCCGCTATCATCCAGTTTCAATTTGTGTTCTTCCAACATGGCACTCAGTAAGTCAGGAGGGTAATAGGTGAGTCCTCGTAACAGATTTAATCTGTACACATCCAGATGTCTGGCATTTAAAATGGCTGGCTTCAACTGCTCTGAGTGACAGCTGCCAATCAAATCCAGAAACAGTGGCTCCTTTAAAAAGAACAGCACTATCAATCAAACTACTGCAAATTAAGAAATCATGATGGATGGATGGATGGATGGATGGATGGATGGATGGATGGATAGATAGATCTACCCACCCTATGCAGCAGCAAACATGTCATTGTCTTGTGATGAGCAATAGGGTAGTGTGGTCGGAACTTCACACGCAAGGTGAGTTTGCTACTGCCTGGCACAGTGCCACAGGGCTTGTCAACACTGAACACACTATGGCTGCCAGTATCCACGTCAAACTGGTAATAAGCCAATACTGCAGAGGAATTGATGATCTGTACCCCCTGTGTGACCTCTGTGCCCTCTTCAACACAGCCAAAGTCCAGCACAGAGGTACTGAAAGATACTATTGGTCCTACAGTGGACAGAAGAAGACTATAAAACCAAAATGAACCAATATTTAACCTGATCTGATTATTCATAACAATCTTTATCAGTCCATACCTGCTAAAAAACTGGGTATATACAGTAATATTTACAATCTAATTAGGTCTATAATGGTACATCAAATATACTGTCCAGCTATAGAAAAGGTGTTATTGGGGGCTACATACCTATGCAGGAACCCGACACTTTGAGCAGGTCTTTGCTTACAGCCCCAGGACAGGTAAGACAGAGGTAGTCCATACTTATGCTGTCCACCGTAAGTGGGGAAAAGCAGACAGGGACTTTTAACACTGAATGTGGAGCGATCTGCCCCTCATGCACCTCACAGCGAAACACTGACTCCATAAGAGCAGGTCGTCTCAACCAAGATAGAATGAAAGTTGTTGTAACCTAACAGAGACAGAGAGAGTGACTGTGACTGTGAGAGAAAAGACATAGGCTATCTGTGTAATGTCTATATATTCAATGAGCAATGAAATCAGTGTGAAGGAAACGTACAGTGGAGGGGTTGTAGATCTCAAAGTGCTTTTCAAAAGAGTCTCCTACTTCTACACTACCGAAATTAAGCAGCTTACAGCCTTCCTCCTGCTCAGTGCAGATGATCTGAATGTGGGGGTACTTGGCTGTGGAAAGGAAATTAAAGGTGATGTGTGAAATTTTTTCAATGTTAACAACACAACACTTTCT